>NC_056725.1:140445561-140745561 GCF_019279795.1 Protopterus annectens
TATTCATACACACATTTTATACACACACACATATATATATATATATATATATATATATATATATAGTTTTATATATATATATATATATATATATATATATATATATATATATATATATATTTATATATACACACATATAAATGCACACACACATATTGTATATACATATTTTTTTACAATACAAGTAGGAACACGTACAATGTCTGTAAATTCTTTGACACCAATTTATAGAAACATTTTCACTATCTTTTATGCATAAAGTGGGCTAGCAAAACTCTAAACATGTCAGTTCCACAAAAGGCAATGTACACCTTTCTCCACGTACAGTTAGAAATATCTATGCAACTCTAAAGTTTGAACACATGCTACAAACAGATGCACACAATCAAACAAAAGTTTTTACTGAGAAATCATATTGGTATATAACCATGTCTTAGTCAGTCATTCCTCACTGAATGACCCAAATCCTCTGCATGTTTTTTCCTTCCACCATAATGGAAGCCTCCTTAAATAGTACATTTCATGCAAGAAAAAAATATATAGCAATACACTCTGGCAGGTGACACAAGGCAGATTTAATGAGGGCATTTTCCACATATAATACTCCAATAAAAGATACTAATTAAGAAGTGATCCTTAACATGGTTATGGACTGAACTAACACTGGGAAGCAGGCAAATACTTTACCTTCAAGGGGAACATATACTAAGAACTTAGGACCAAAGTCCAGTCTTCCAAGAAGACTTCGGACCAGCAGAAAAGTGGAACTTAAAAGATTTGTAAAGAATTTGAGGAAAATGAGCTGCAGATCTTAGGGCATATTACAAGGCCAGAAAAACCTGAACACCTCCAGGTAGCATCCTACTGCCCAATCCAGTACAGTAGTTGAGGTACTTTCACTGGATGTGATACAGATTAATCTGCCAATTCAGCTTTGAGATTTCAGGCTATGAACTGCTATTAGCTTTATCATGCAGTGCTGGCTTTCTTCTTCTTTTGGCTTTTCCTGGTTAGGGGTCGCCACAGCGGATTACCTGTCTGCTCATGATTGGCAGTGGAGTTTTCTTTTACGGTGTCGAGTTGCCAGCCCGGCGCCCAACCTTCCACAGAAGGCACACACACACATGCACGCACTCACGCCTAGGGCCAATTTAGAGTGTCTAATCCACCTACAGCATGTCTTTGGGATGTGGAAGGAAACCGGAGCACCCGGAGGAAACCCACACGACCATAGGGAGGACATGCAGACTCTGTACAGAAGGCACCCCAGCCGAGGATCGAACCGGAGAACCTCTTGCTGTGAGGCAGCAATTTCTATTTGTTTAGCAAGTCTTTTAACCAAAGAGTGTACCCACTTCCTGAAAAGAGGCACTTGTGCCTAGTAGGCCTGACTAAGTTAACAAACAAGTAACAAAAGAAAGAAGGCAGACAAAACAAGGGGTTGGCTTCTTTTGCAGTGGTGCAGAACACCAGTAACACCGTAAGAACAAATCACCCACAAAAATAGCCAAAGCAGCACACTAGTGAAGTACCTGTCCAAAAAGGATTACTACCTGAATGACTACTGAGGCTAAAGAACTCTAATGCGGTATGCCACACAGCAGCAAAGCTACACTCAAACAGCCAGAGTTCGTACACCTTGATAAGTTATCAGACATGTTCGAGACTTCATGAACATCATTTCAACTTGAGACACTACTGGAACATAGTTTTACAATTTACAATATCATTAAGTGAAAACACATATTACAAAAACAAAGAATCGTTAGACTTATTAAAAATCAGTAATAAATACTGCTTGAGCAGACAGGTTATACAGCAATGAAACAGGAATATTTTGACATTGTTATTAAAACTGAATATGCAAAACTTTTTTGTGTTCCTGATAAATGATTTATCTGAGTAAGAAAACTCTAGCTAACTAATGACCAAGCAAAGCAGTCAACATGCTCATAACATCAACTGGAAGAACAAGACTCGTGTCACTTTTAAAAATAAATGGCTAAATGAAATGTACAACTGCTTATCAATGGCAAACATCCGATTCAGAATTTACGGGCTGGTGAAGCACAAGTCTAACATTTTAAAACAAAACGGAAAGCATATTCTTGAAAAGACGAGCTGAGCAAACTGTAAACAGATGCACAGAGACAGAGAATAAAACAATGTAAAATTTAACATACAAGTTCTCAAAGAATGGATGAGCAAAATCAGATTATTATGCAGAAATGCAGCTAACCAGTCACGACATGCACATAAAGATACAGTAAACCTCGTGTTTGTAAACACAATTAAAATGTATCCTTATACACAACAATGCCAAACTTGCACAATTATTTTAAATGTATATGATGAACAACTTACAGTTGATAAAAAAAAAAAAAAAAAAAAAAAAAACTAGGCACTGAGCAAAATCTTTTCTCAATTATAATCTCTGCCAAGTTTTCAAACCAACCACTGGCTGCACCTCAGAACAATATAAATCTACAGTAATTAAATTGTGAAGAAACAATGTCAGTAAATATATATATAACCCTTGACCAGTAGTGGCAGTAGTTTCAACACTGAAGCCAGCATCCCAATTTATAAAAGCAACACTGTATACAACCTTTCTTAGGAAACTAACACTCAAAATTTACTCCATACGATCTCCAGTATTTACTCCAGTGGCAAGCTCTATATGAAAAAACGTAAAAGGGAGATTTTAACATGAACTGGAAACATTTAAAACCTTAATGAACTTTACCAGAAAGGCTCATCCAGACTCTGCTACACTTTGCTGTGAAGGAAAGGTTAGTTTGCTGTTATTTTTTTGTATTTCTGTATTGCCTTTCTATATTTTGAATACTGTAGTTTGTTTTCTTTACCTTGTGTTTTGCTTGCATTCTGTTTAACAGCATATTAAAACTTCAAAAGAGACCACAGCTCTCTCTGTTCTGAGTCAGGCAGAATTTTTCCCCTCCCTCACACCCATTTAAGTTGTCTTGTTAAATACCACTGTCTTTCTAGTTGCCCGCCTCTTATGTTAATCTGACCATATATCTCATTTCTCTCTACTTTCACTGGCTTATGTGAGTAATCACAAAACCATCACTTTTGAAATCCCACCCTTCAATTATTTAAATTTATTGGCCATCCTACAGTATTTCATAGTACCAAAATACAAAAGTAACCACCCCTTTCAGTCCATCTTGCTGTTTTAAAAATAGTAACTCTCCACTAAACCTTAACTTTTAAACAGGTAAAACTCAAGTTACCTACTTTCATATCTAACTTCTCTAGTGCACACTGCAGAGTGCATTCTTTTCAATCTTACCTTTAAGCATCCCTGTTACTAGCACTTTCTCTAATACCTAAAAGATCATCTCTACTTGACTCCAAGTAGACTTTTCTCTATCTGTTAAACCTAGCACTTGCTCCTACAGTACTTATTACCTTGATACGGCACTCTTATAGATAGCACCCCAAAAGGCAAACCCCTATTTCTCGGTCACCACGCCCCCAGAATCTCTTTTAAAGTTTTTTGTCTAGTCCTTCTAGCATGTCGAGGATCAGTTGCTAGTGTCCTCTCTTGCTCAGCTGGTGAACCTGGGAATATTGAGGCAATGTTACAATTGCCTCATGTACACAGACAACCCTCTCCTCCTCCCACAAAACACAAATACATGCGAGAGATGCAACTATACGGCCAAACTGGAGGCTGAGCTCTCTCAACATAGGACTGGCAAGACCAGTCAGGAGGAGAAGGTTACCACACACACTATAGACCCAGTCTCACATAGTACCATCACAACCTCAAATCATACACATAAACACACAAAGACATACTCGGCGGCTCTGATCAAAAATCTACCAAAACAGCAGAGGCCACCAAAGCAGACACCCAAACAACCACCACCTCAGAACACAACACCTGCAACACATAGACCTCACAGTCAGAGTGTCAAACAGTCACAGCCCTTAAGGCCAAACACAATGCCAGACACACTAGTCATTGGTGACTCCATAGCCAGACACACTGACGCCCCGCTCACCAGACTGAGTAAGGAGAAGGTCACAGTAAGCTGCCTGTCGGGCGCTAGAATCCGCCACATAACGCAAGCACTCAGGTCTCTCAACAGCAGGTACAAATATGACTCAGTCATTGTCCACGCTGGTGTAAACGACCTGAGACGCACCTCCTTGGACTACATGAAAAGAGACATTGAGGAGCTCTCTGATTATGTAGCCCAGGCAGGTATGACCCTGACCTTGAGCAGTATCCTACCTTCACCAAGAATGATGCCACAATACAGAGATAAGATGATCAGCTTTAACAATTGGCTTAAACTCTGGTGTCATTCAAAGGGGATCCAATGTCTGTCTGCCTGGGATGACATGTTGGACAAGCCACGCTGCTTCAAGGGACGGCTTGCACCTGTCACCCTGGGATTCGGATATTGGCAAAGGCTCTTGCCACCCCATAGTGCCTTTTTAGGCAAGGCTCAAATTCTAAACCTACCACCCTAGAACACAAAAAGGAAAAAACTAAGGGTAATGCTGCTCAATGCCAGAAGTCTAAATCTCAAAATGCACGCACTCGAGGCCCTTCTCAGTATGGAGAACATCGATGTCTGTGCAGTGACAGAAACCTGGTTCAAGGCTCCTGAGAGCACCCCAGCACTATCAGGTTTTACCTCTTATCATGCGTTCCGCCCCAAAATCCGGACAATACCAAGAAAGGAGGGGGGGTATCCATATTCATCAAAGACACCCACACCTCAAGACTGGTGGCAACGCACGATGCATCGGAGACCATCCAGGTGCAATTAACCATAGGCAAGACTGCACTGCAAATTGTAGCATGTTACAGGCCACCCTCACAAACTCAGGAACCTCACATGGCCTTCCTGAAAACACTAGAGGGGATAAATGTATCACCAAACACCATCATACTAGGTGACTTCAATTACCCTAATATAGACTGGGAACACTACTCAAGCCCAAACACCCTAGCCCAAAAGTTCCTGGAATTCATAAACTCAAATGCCATGGAACAACTAGTCACCATCCCCACAAGAGGAGAAAACATACTTGATCTCATCATCACAAACATGGGAGCACAATGTTCAACACCGGAAGTATACCCCTCACTGGTGAGATCAGATCACAAACTAATCTCGCTGGAGGTCCTCATCCCACCCCACCTGAAATAAAAAAGACCACAGTAAAGAACTTCTCAAAAGCCGACTTCACACTTCTAAAGACTAGTGTGGTCTCCTTTAAGGCCCCCGAGCCGACGGAAAACAGTACTCAAGCTGCTGAATCACTTACAAATGCCTTCTACCAGCACCTGCAGGACTGCATGGATAAGGCAATCCCAAGCAAAACAAAGACTCTTTGTACCAAAGGCAAGCGTCCACTCTGGTGGACCCCAGCCATAAACAAACTCTACAACAAAAGGAGGAAGCTACTACAAGATAGAGCAAAATCCTTAAAAGGTAAGACACCCTTGATCACTATAAGTAAAAAACTAAGAGCTCTCATAAAATCATCCAAAGCAAATTTTGAGAGAAAAATAGCTAAAGACTCAAAAGACAATCATAAGGCCTTCTTTAGCTATGTTAGAAACCTGGGAGGAAACTCCCAGATATGCTCAGAACTAGTTCAAAATGATGTGAAGATTACTGATCCTACAGACATTGCCAACATACTGGCTGACAGGTTCAGTGCAAACTTCTCCCCTCCCCAAAAGGAGAGATATCTATACCAAGCGATTGCAGCCCCCAAACATCTCCAACGCCCAAGTGAGAACTGCTCTCTCCAAAGCAAAAACACAGCATCCATGGGACCTGATGGTGTCCCCGGCTGTGTGCTCCACGAACTCAACGAGGAATTAAACCCACAGCTAGGACAGCTGTTTAATCATAGTCTTACCTCTGGATACGCACTCCAGGAGTGGCGCACTGCAACTGTGGTCCCACTTCACAAAGGCGGTGCCTCCACCGACCCTGGAAATTACCGCCCATTAGCTTGACAAGCCTTATCTGCAAAGCCATGGAGAGGATCATAATGGACCTCATAAATAAAGACATAGGGAATTTGCAGACTTTGGATCCATCCCAGTTTGGCTTTGTCAAAGGCAGATCATGCCTTCTAAACTTGGTTGACTTTTTCGAAACAGTCACCAAAGCCATTGATGAGGAAAGGCAGTCCATACAGCCTACCTCGATCTGGCGAAGGCCTTTGATACAATACCCCACTCGGGTATCATTGAAAAACTCATCAGCTTAAATGTTAACCCATACATCACAAGATGGGTTGCAAACTGGCTGAGTGACAGAACCCACAGGGTCAGAGTTGCTGGCGCCATGTCAGACTCAAAGCCTGTCACAAGTGGTGTACCACAGGGCTCAGTCCTGGGCCCACTCTTGTTTGGCATCTACTTTTCCAAGTACAAGCAAACACAGGAGGGTTATGGCTGACAAAGTTTGCAGATGACTGCAAACTGGGCCATAGTAGAAAACACATCTGACACAGATATCCTTCAGAAGGGTCTCACAGAAACGGATAACTGGTGCCAGAGCCATGGCCTAAAGTTAAATGCCAAAAAATGCATAGTCATACCCTTCGGGAAAAATAAGGTTACCCCTAGCTACCAAATAGGTGGCAATCCACTGAGTACAGAAGAAGTTATCAGGGACCTGGGGACCCAGGTTGATAGTAGTCTGTCATTCGACACCCATGTAGCTAAAGTAGTTAGGAAGACCTTCTACATTGCCCACCTTATCATGAAGGGATTCTCATCTAGATCAAGGGAGGTCATAGTCTCCCTATACTCATCACTCATCAGACCAATGATTGAGTACAATGCCCCATTCGAATGTATCTGACCCGACACTTGCAGCAGCTGGAGAGGCCACAAAGTTCCTCACCAAAAGGATAAAGGGTCTCAAACATCTGTCCTATGCTGCCCGACTGAAAGAACTCCAGCTCTATTCAGTCGCTACCGCTTGCTCAGAGGTGACCTTTGCCTAACATACAAGGCCATGTCAAACCCAGATTTGATGAATATGCTTCACCTCAAAAATCTAGATCCGTCAGAGCCACAAGGGCGGGAGACTTAAACCTCGACACGGCTATTAATAGGGCGTGCTGGAGGGATAGATTCATCACCCAAAGACTCCCTATGCTGTGGAATAAAATCCCGGTATATGTGAGGCAGAGCACCTCGCTGGCCTTGTTCAAGAGAAATCTTGACCAATGGATGGGAGATCGCAGATATACCCCAGGGATTACCTCAGTGTCACTGCTCAACAGAGGCACAGCAAAATAATGGGTATAGTTCCCCATACTAAAGGGGTGGCGTAAGCCACAAAACTATGGGCTAGGCTTGTAAATGCCCTTGGGCAGATAGCCTAGTATGAACCTATGAACCTATGAACCTATAATGTGTGCATTTGCAAATGTGTGAACTATCAATTACTTTCAACACCACTATGACTCAAAATCAGTGAACTTAAAGTACTATTAACTGGAATGACTAAATACAACATAAGATTGCAGAATCACAAGTCCAGAGTGACTCCTCTACTTCCGTCATACAGAAGCATGCACACTGGAAAAAGAAAACTAAAAAAAAATGTTAATGCTGTAAGGGACAGTCTTAGCCTTTATATTTCTATATACCACTGTTCTTTATATTCAGAATGCTTGCCATTAGTAACCAACATTTTTTAAATCTTTATTAAACCATCACAATTTAAACGACATGAGTACAAATATACCAACAGAAAAGGAAACCAACCATAGTAAAATTTCCATTAGTTTCATGTAATAGTGATATTTTCTTAACAAATTTTCTTTCACACCAATATTATATAATTTGCTCAATTTCTGCCTTCTTTTTAATTTCACTCCTCCTCCTGAACATTATTCTGTATGTACTGTTCTCACATATTCCATTTATTTCTATGCAATTGCTCCTTCCAATTTCCTAAAGATTCCACCTCCAATTCTTTTTTTCTCTTTTATAAAACTAAATACTTAATTTACATTTGATTTCCACTTTGTAGTATTTTTTGGCAACCAAAATCATTTAAACTTATTAAAGCCCTACCATGTCTAGGCAATTTAGATCCAACATCTCAGCTCAGAAAAATCGCTCAGTTATAACCATTTACATTCCCAACATTTCTGACAAAGCTATCTACATGGAAGTTTTGAAATATATCATATTACATTCCCCAAAACGTTCTCAATTACCTTTTTCTTTCCCATCATACCTACAGTATTTGCCATCTACACTAGGAAAATCCTATGAAGTTTGCTTGGGGCAGAAAAATGTCTATGCAAACACTTTCATATGAAAATCCTAAACATTCCTGATACTTGCACCATAGCAATATCCTCCAACAGTTCATATGAAAATCCTAAACATTCCTGATACTTGCAACATAGCGATATCCTCCAACAGTTCCTTTGTAAACTGCTTTTCAGTTTTCCTTCCCAGTCTGTTCTAACAGCAGTGTCTGTCCTAGACTCAACTAAAAACATGACCAGGGCCGGGCTTTCAATTATCCATTTCTCTTTGCCTATACTCTTATCCAGGAATGGCCTTAGGTCAGCTGGTGCCCTAGGCAAAAGGGCTCCACGGCGCCCCCTCCACACTACCCAGTGCCCCATCCTGGTCTACCTACACCAAACATATACTGGAAAAGAACCCCTTCTAGAGTGGCGGCATAGGCGGCCGCCTAGTTGGCCTATGCCTAAGGCCGGCTATGCCCTTATCAATCCCTGATAGGGAAGGCAGTCTCTTACCAGCAGTCCAAACTTGGCTTAGCCTCATTCCAGTCTATTAATTTCTCTCCCTAGTTATTTGCTCCCAACACAATGGTTCCTTAGCTACTTTCCTTCACTATGTTCCAGCTCACTCTTGCTTATTCTCTGTACCTCTACCTGCAATAATACCTACTGCTAAAATCAGCTTTCTTCATTCCACTGTTGCTTCAATTCTTGCAATACTGAATACTTTCTGCTACTTTAAGAATATAATATTCTGTATGGCTGTTGTCACTTCTCCAGAAGGACCTGCAACCTACTCTCTCTTCATTCCTCAAACTCCCCCCCTCCCTGTTACATCATCATCCCTTACCACTTTGATTTATAACCTTATGCTTGAGTTAAATACATTAGCGTTAACGGAGTATCTCTAAAGTATCTTTTCAAACCTTGTTCTAGACAGAAATCAACTTCTACTAGCATTTACTAAATGTTCAATGTGTATTATTATCTTGGAGCTTTTCTCCCCGCTGAAAATGGACATATATCCAGTCGGACTATCCGGTCAACAAATGTAAAATAAAAATAATTAAATAAATAAATACTACCTAGCTCTTTTCTCTTTCCTCTCCCAAACAAATTCCTTCAATTCTTTACAACAAAATACTAATAACCAATAAGCCACACAAACAAGTAAACAACAAATGAGTACAGCAAACCGATCCCACAAGCCACTTACTGAATAGTAGAAAACAAAACAGATTCCAACAGTTTATTTGCAAAACTAAGTGCATTTGTCACAATGTAACAAAAGGGACTTCATCAGAGTTAAAAACCAAATACATCACTCCCTTAAGAATAATTAATTGACCGATCACATGAAGGAAACCTTTCACGATTAGATAATTTATCCATTATAACCACTTTATAAATTTAAACAAAAACAACCCTCTTTTGTTTTAAATCTCACTAGCCCTAATTTTAAGAACACTTAAAAGAGACAAACTATCTGTTATACCCAGCTTCGTACAGGCAGGAATACGTATTTGCCACATTAATTCCTTTTGCTCAAGTAAAATGTCAATGTCACCCCCCTTCTCATTAAAAGTAACCTTGTTTATCATAGAAAAGACAAAACTTCTTAAATAATGGGCAGATAACCTAATGCATATACAAAGTTTTGCTGTTTAATTTTTTGATAGCATACACATGCTCATATATTCATTTCTTAAGCTCCTTTATGGGAGGGGTGATCTGCCCTCTGTAATTGAATTTATCAATTATTTGGATAGTACAACTAGTTTCTTAAAATTCACATCATGTTATGATGAAAACACTATCAATCACTTTGATGTTACTACCCAGAAAAGAATATAGGAAATGAGGTTCTGGTCCAATATTTATCGTAAAAAAATTTATTCAAATTCTTTTTTCCATTATTGCAGTTGTTGCTCGCCTTTTCAGAAGGAAAGTATTGTTAAAGGGCAGGCGGTGCGTCTTTCGAGACTTATGTCTGATGACACGTTTCATGTTGAATTAGATTTTTAACAAATGAGTTTAAAGAAAGGTGCTGTCTGGATACATTGCTTAATATTCTTAAACATGCGATTGTTAAAGGGAGAAGTGATAGGTTTGTCCCTATTCTTAGATTAAAAAAGTATACACTAAAGATGGTTGTTAATCCTAGGGATACAAGGATTACGAACAGTGAGCTTGGTATGAACAGGCCATGATAATTCATTTTAATAAGGATGCTCCTTAATTGCTGATGATTATGAACAACTTGTAGAATTGTCTTTTTTTTTTTCCAGATGAACTTAAGGCTACCCTGGGTAGTGCCCCTTTGACAGTATACAGTAAGGGGAATAACAAACTATTTGGAAAGTTCTTTGGTCAAAAAGAACAGCACCTCAGGCTCAACAATTAGAAATTGTGGTTGTTGTAAATTCTGTAAATATATTAATGACTGACCCTATGTTATGGCTGAAAGTGTGGAAAGAACTCTAAGTGTCCAGGTAGATTTAACTGTAATTTCACTAAGGTAGTTTATTAGCTACATTGTTTCTTGTTGTGTTTTCCATGTGGGCAAAACTTCTAGAAAGCTTAAGGAACAAATATAGGAGTATTCTTATGACATTAAAAAATATAAATACAGCAACGCTTTGTATAAGCATTATGTTATCTGCCCCTTACTTAAGAAGTTTATCTTTTTTGTGATATGATAAAAAAGGTCACTTTTAATGACAGGGAAGGTCACATGGATATTTTACTTGAACAAAAATAATTAATGTGGCAAATACGTCTTAATGCCTGTATGAAGCCAGGTATAAACAATTTGTCTGTTTTAAATGTTCTTAAAATGAGGGCTAATGAGATTTAAAAACAAAGAGGGTTATTTTTGTTTAAATTTTCACTGTTTATAATGAATAGGTTAATTGTGGAAGATTTTCTTCATGTCACTGGTCAATCAATTATTGTTGCTCTGTTTGGTTTTAACTGTAATGATGTCCTTTGTTACTGTGGAACGTAAGTGTTTAGTTTTGCAAATAAACTGTTGGAATCAATTCCAAGTTTTGTTTTCTATAATTCATTACATGGCTCGCAAGATTGGTGTGCCATATCTATTTGTTACTTCCTTCAACGCTTTAGTAATTATCATCTACAACTTCCACTACTTGACAAAAAAAAAAAAAAAGCCCAACCTGTACATAAAACAAAAGGAACTAAAAATATTTTCACTGCTTGTATCTTACTAATCCTATCCACAAGCAAGAGCTTCCAGGTTCTAAATTTCTAAATTTTTGATAATAATTTCTTCAAAGGCAAGACTTTGGCTAGCTGTCCTTGCATTTTAAGCATAACCAATTTCCCTGTTGGTGCCTGAATTAACCTATCCCATTTACTGTTATATTAGCCTTATCCTAGATGACAATAATGAATCATACCACAGATAATTTGAGGGGACTCGTGTATGAGATGCAGCATTTAGGAGCGGACTTTGTTCATCACTAGCACAGGGGCAGTCCCAGGGTAAATTTTGTGTTTCCCATCCACAGATCCAAGTTGCACTTGAATTTGGACAGGGATGAGTTTTGTTTTATGTGGATAGGGAGTCTGTTCCAGGGCAGTATTTACCTCTGTCAGATACACCTGTCCATCCAAACCATTTTGTCGATGCTGCAAAAGAGGTCAAGATCCCTAGACTAAGTATTTCTAATACAATTTGACTTGGCTGGTGTAAGCAGTGTTACTATTTGGGTATTCAGTTATTTGCAGCTTTCAAATTTGTCTTGCCATAAAAAACTAAATTTTTCAAATAACCTCATAAATCTAAAATGCATACATAAAAAAACTGCCCATCTGTCTCACAGCAGACTCTAGGAAAGCTACAGCAATAAAGACTGACATATTACCAACATTAGAATATGTTCTTCTCCTGACTGCGTTCGGCAACCTACAGGAAAGTCTGCTGAGGACTGACCAACCGAAAATCTGCAAACTTATTTTTCTTGCTAATCAAAGAACACACCAGTGTCACCTCCTAAACTCAACTAATGCATTATCAGTTACACCCCATGCACTTTGTCAGTACAATTTATGATATCCTTAATAATATATTCTGCCCGCCCACAGCAAATTTTCCCTTTTTATATCCACTACACAATCAGAAATCAAGGGTCTATGTTAGATATTCGAACGCTTAAATGTTCAAATCTCTAAAGGTCGACCTTTAGATACCGAACATTTAAATGTTCGAATAGCAATAAAAATAAAATTAAAAAAAAAAAAGAAAGAAAAAGAAAAGGGTTTAGGCTGGGGGCAAGCCCCCCTGCACCCCCCAGCTACTTAAATATACCAACTCCGAGGCCGCACTACAGTGCGGGAATGGAAAATTTTCCATTCCCTACACTGTAGCGTGATCTCGAAGTTGGTATATTTAAGTAGCGGGGGGTGTGGGGGACGCAGGAGTCTTGCCCCCCCCTGCTTACACCCTTTAGTTGTTTTTTTTTCACTTTTTTTTTAAATTTTTATTAAAATTCGAATATTTAAATGTTTGATCTCTAAAGGTCGACCTTTAGAAATTTGAACATTTAAGCATTAGAATATCTAACATAGACCCAAAATCAACCCCCAAGTTCTATGAATTTAGAGAGATCCATCTTCATTTTATCTACAACAAATTGAGTATTCTCCAAGCTGTACACCTAAAATCTTCCACAACCTGCACGTTTCCAGGTACATCTCCCCTGAATACTCTTTGATCTTCCTCTCACACCAGCAACCCTGCAAATCTGCTGAAGACTTTAGATAGCCTGCTTAACTCAAGATTATCCTGTTAAAGGCCAAGATGTATGTGGAAAAACTAATACATCTATGAGACAATAATATAAAAGAATTTTAATTTCTCTGATGAGTATTAATCACAAATCACTTAATGTAAATGCAAAAGTGTATTATCTTTTACATATTATCAAAACCGTTAATGTTCTGTATACAATACTTACAAGCAAAACATTTAGCATATGCAATTCTAAAACGTATTATGATGCTGTATTTGCTGCATTTATTCCTTACTAGTTTGTATCACATTTAGCAGCTGTCCTATCTTCAAAGTATATTTGTTTATGATGGCAGCTGAAAAGGGTCATTTTGACCAAACCACTTACATGGTTAACAAATGAAAATGAAAATAAAATTAAACCAATAAGGTAAGGAGTACACTGTTATAGATCTGCATAGGTTCATAGGTATATTCTAGGCTAACTACCACCAGGGCCTTTTTAAGTCAAGCCGTGCAACCCAGCCTAACTCAATTGTGCTCCTATGTTTCATGGGTGTTTATTAGTAGGGGATATATTAGTTAGGAAGTTTCTTAAGGTTATGGGAGAGTATGTTAGTTTGGCCATTGTTACTGTCTGCCTTTGTCTACCAGAGACATGGGTGACAGACCTGGTGTGAATTGCCGATTTCCAATCTATTGATCAAGGTTACATTTAAATGGGGCTGGAGAAGGATTCTGCTTCACATGGATGCAGAGCCCATTCCAAATCATGAGAATCCTCTGAGAGAAATATCTGTCTCGCCAACAAGTCTTATTTATGTCTCAAGCAAAATTTTAATCATTGGATCTAGTGGTTCTAATAATGCTCATTTTGCAGATGTGCAAAAGGTCCATCACAGCTGGATCCAGCATGCCTTGTAAGCCAGGCATAGATCATCTCACAGTAACCTGTGGGAGACTGACACTGACTACACAGACAGGGCTTTCAGATGATCTGTACACAACTATGTATTTATACCTGGATTCTCCTGTAAAGGAACCTTTGTGGACATTCCAACTACTGCATATATCTGGTCAGGTAAATTCCTAAGGGGGCATTACACTCAATGATGGGGCTAATAAGAGTCAAAGAAAGTGGCACTATGATTTCATTGGTCCAGGATGCCACGTCCTTGCTTATAAGTTGGATGACATAGAATGATTTTCTGACTAGCCTGCCCATATGTTGGTCAAACACCAGATTACTGTCTACATATGTTCTCAAATCGCACAGTACTGGGTCAATTCTTATTAGCAGTGGAGTAATTAACCTGGATGGTGTTTTCCCAAAAGGCACTACAATAACTTTCTTGGCCATTAGTTTTAATCCATGAATATGGCACCAGTCTTCTGTCTGTGTTAGACCCTCTTGTAAGATGTTTGTGTCATGGCGGAATCTATGGTAGCTCCCAATGTGCAGCTATCTGTGAACTTAGAAAGCCAAAGGCCCTTGACATTAGTCTTTGCCTCTAAGAAGTAGATGCCAAATAAGAGTGGTCCCAGCATGGAGCCCTGAGGTACCCACTGGTGACCAGTCTCTTTGGGGAAGTGGTCTCACCAATTCTGACTTCCTAGGTCCTGCCTGTGATCCAGGAGTCAATCCAGTGAGTTATGTAGGGTTTTTTTGCCCAGTTTGATGAGTCTATCAACTACATCAGAGTGGGGAACTGTACTGAATGCCAGGCAAGCGGTATGCACAGTTTTCCCTTCATCCATTGCTTTGGTGAACTTCTCAAAGAAGTCCACCAGGTTTAGTAGACAGGACCTTTCCTTTAAAAAGACAAACTAGATTGGTTCCAATGTCTGAAGGTTGCCTATGTCTTTGTTGATTATTTCCGTAATAATATGTTCCGTGGTGTTGTATGTTAGACTAAACAGATTAATGGGTCTGCAGTTTCTGGGGTCGGTTGATGGTCCACCTTTGTGAAGTGGGACAACTGCTGCAGTCTTCCATTCTAGTGGTACAAAGGATGTTTTGAGGATACAGTTAAAAAGTGACTCAAGTGGTCCTGACATGTTACGTTTCAAGCTATCTAGGAGGCATCCAGAGATTCTCTAGGGGCCCACTGTGGTTGTAATCTTGGCTTAAGCAAGCACCACAAAGACTTGCTCCCTACTAATATTTGGGGGGGGGGGTGTTACAGGATTACAATACTAGGTTTTTAATCCAGGATGGAAAAGGAAAATGTCCCTTTTTGGGCACGAACCAGTAGCAATATCTGGTTAAGTGACTTGCTCAAGCTCACACAGTAGACAAACAAGGGCTGAAGGAATCAAACTGTTTACCACATGAACTACAGCTCACAACTGTGACCACTTTGCCAAAACAAAATGAGAATGCAGTCCATTATGAGAATTCAATGAGAATGCAGTACACTACTTCAACAAAGTCTTTATAGGAATATTTGACAAACCAGCTCTAATCTCTTTACTAATTCTCTAGGAAAAAGCATCTAAATAGATAAAAATTTATATTAAGAAGTTAAACAGAGGACTGGCTCAACTATAAACTACCTTGGAAGTCACTGTATATCAACATACAATACACCTAGAAACAAGTACATTTTTATGATCAGGAAGAATAAGGAAAGTATGAAGTACTTACTGTGAATAGTACACTTGTGAAAAACAAACTATGGTCGTAATACAACAAACAGGCTTTAACCAAGTAGAATCAGTTTACATTTCATTTGTCTTTTCCAAGTATTACAGGTTCTACCTTGAGACTGTAGTCCATGTCTCATGGCACAATTCAGACAATGGTTACAGTCTTCACCTCCCAAGCACAGGGTTCGATCCTACCTCCATGCCAATGCCTGCATGGAGTTTGCAAGTTCTCCTTATATCTTTGTGGGGTTCCTCCAACATCCTCCCCTAAAAGTGCTGATTAATTCCCACCTCAAACCTACCCCTCCAAAATTTCTGAACGGAATCCTAGACAGCAGCAGACTCTAGCTAGTGCCTACTGGAGGAAGAAGAGAAAGAAATGAGTAAATTAATTGCTTTAGGCATCATATGTGGTGCAAAGTAACCTCTAGATAACCCACTGTGACCTATGTAGTCTGTTTGTTCTTCATTGGTATGACAGATATCACCGGCACATTCACTACCCAATGAAGCATGAGCCAACTACAGTGCTATCACTCAAGCAGATATCCGGTCTCCCCTCCAAGTCTTCAGGAGCTCCTAAGACACCTCAGCAGCTTCCAAGAGATGCTAGTGCTGCTAGTCTTTAGGAAGGAATACACCAGCTTTACCACTCCCCTGACCTACATGGCTACACTACAGCTGCATGTCCCCCTGGCCTGGACTCCATGTGCCGCACCACCCAGAAGAGGAAACTAAGCCACCTCTCCTCCCCCCACCAAGGATGGATGGGTGAGTCATATACCACTCAATCTTATCTTTCTATTCCATTCCATCAAGCTCCTATGCCAGCTCGAACATGGTTCATCTGATTCTTAGTGCAGTGACCATTGGAAATGTTGGAACCAACCACAGTGAATCCCAAAACATGGAGACTGAATGGCCCAAAAAAAAAAAATAAAATAAAACAAGACTTAGTATGTTAAACTTGAAATGGTCATGGTGTGAGGGGCTTGACCCCTGGAGAAAAGAAGTTTAAAGGAAAAGAGTGATGTTCATGATTCGGTCTCCTAACATTTTGATTTTTTTTTTTTTTTTTGGCATTGTAGGCGCACATGAGCATATGGCATGTTGTTAGGGCTTTATCCCTCTTTGCCATGAGAGCAGGAATTCCTGCTAGTCTTAGTTATACAGGTGAAGGAAATTAAACTCCCCAGTGACAAACACACTGACTGTGAATTAACAATCGAAAGTTCAACAGGTAGCTGATTCAATACCTTTCGATAAAAATACAGAACCCAAGAGTAGTTTTACCTCAAAATAGCCAACCACTTTATTCAACAAATTTTAGTAGAAATTTTCAAACTATTTCACAAACTAGATCACATACTTATAGGAATTACCAGCAGACCTAAACAGCCATTTGAAAGTATCAGGCTGTCAAGGTGTATGACATTCAATTGCATTAAAGGGTGGGGATATTACTTCTATACAGGATTCAGAATGCACGTCCACAACATTTGAACTGGTACTGTGACAAAAGTAGAAATTATTTACTTCTCCATAAAAGTGAACTTTTGGTCACTGGAAGGATGCTGTCTGCACACAACAATCACGCCTACCGAATGGCGCACTGCTACAATCATCTCTCTCCACAAAAGAGGAGCGACTACAGACCCTGGGAGCTACTGTCCCATTAGCTTAACGAGTCTGATATGCAAAGCTATGGAGAGCTTCATTATGGACCTAATAAACAAGGATATAGGGAATATCCAAACTCTGTATCCCACACAGTTTGGTTTGGTGAAGGGTAGTTCATGCCTGGTCGACTTCTCTGAGTCAGTCACCAGAGCTATGGATGAAGGCAAGGTGGTTCATACAGCCTACCTTGATCTGGCCAAGGCCTTTGACACCATTCCCCACTCAGGAATCATAGAAAAACTCACTAAGCTAAGCATCAACCCTATATCACCAGATGGGTTGCAAACTGGCTCACAGATAGAGCCCACAGTGTGAAAGTAGCTGACTCCAAGTCAGACTGCCGACCAGTCACGAGTGGAGTCCCACAGGGTTTGGTCCTGGGTCCTCTACTGTTTGGCATCTACTTCTCTGAAGTCCAGGCCAACACAAAGGGACTCTGGCTGACAAAGTTCACAGATAATTGCAAGTTGGGAGCTTTTATTAACTCCCTAAGTGATGTTGACATCCTACAGACAGGTCTCACTGAGAACAATGACTGGTGTCAGAACCATGGCCTTAAGCTCAACGCCAAAAAATGCGTCATCATCCCCTTTGGGAAAAACCCAGTTCCCATGAATTACCACATCAATGGTAGTCCACTGAACACAGAAGGCTTTATGAGAGATCTGGGAACACAGGTTGATAGCAACCTCTCTTTTGACCACCACATTGCCACTGTGGTCAGAAAGTCCTATGTGGCACTCATTACTAAGGGTTTTGCATCCAGGAAGAAAGAGGTCATTGTCTCCCTCTACTCTTCCCTCATTAGGCCAATCATAGAGTACAATGCCTCATTTGGCATGTACCTCACTAGACACCTGCAACAACTGGGGAGGCCGCAAAAGTACCTCAAAAAGAGGATCCTAGGCCTTAAACACTTGTTCTACATGGACAGACTCAAAACAACTCCTGACTATTCTCCGTTTCATATCGCCTACTTAGAGACTATCTTTGCTCAACTTACAAAGCCATGTCTGACCCAGCGCTGTTAGAAATGCTACAGCTAAAGCAATCTCAATCCCTCCGCACTACATGGTCCAGAGACCTCAACTTCCTTACCACAATCAACAGAACATGCTGGAGGGACAGGTTCATAACACAGAGACTGCCCATGCTCTGGAATAGATTTCCCATACATGTCAAGCAGAGCACCTCACTGGCCCTCTTCAAGAGAAATCTTGATGAGTGGATGCGAAATAGAAAATTCACCCTGGGGATCACTCCAGTGGCTCTACTCGACAGAGGCACTGGAAACTAAGGTCGGGTGGCACGATGCCAGGGTAATCCTATGGGCTAGGCTTGTAAAGGCTCCAGGGCCATTAGCCTAGAACATACCTATGAACCTATGAACAACCCTCTGTAATAATAAGAGCAAAATGAACCCAACTTAAAATCTAAGCAGCGTAGTCCTTAATAGGCTTATAGTTTTACAGGTGTATACTAGGCTAATGAGCACTGTGACCACTTTAAGCCTAGCCATACATCCCAAATTTCTGACAAGTTCTAGTACCCTTGACAGTATAAGCATGGGCTTGGAAGATGAAACATTTACAAGGAGGGGCCTGGGAGATGAACCATTTACAGGCTGCCAGTGTCCAATAGAGACAAAGGTGCCAGTTCCCCATCCAGTTGTCCATGTTGCACATGAATTACGTTAGGGGGGGGAACACTGCTTCACATGGCTGGTGAGCCTGTTCTAGAGAAGGGGTAGTTTCTGGGACACATACCTGCCTCTCCAGCAGGTCCTATTTGTATCACAAGCAATGTTTATGTTGTATGCCAGGTACTGATCTCCCCTCCACAGTCTATAGGAACTGAATACAGGGATAGGGCTTTGAGGTGGTCAGCACATGACATTATTTACCCCCTGTATTCTTTTAGTGAGGAACCTCTGCGAATGTTCCAACTGTTATGTACCTAGTTAGGTTGTGCAGCGTAGAATGATTTCCTTACTGCAACAGACACGTGATGATCAAAGGCGAGATTATTGTCTACGTGTTTCCCCGAGTCCCTGACAACCGGCGTGGACTCTTGGGGGTAAGATGTCAATACAGTAGTTTCCAAAGGTGGTAGACTTCTCAAAAGATATTATTATGCATTTCTTGACATTTACTGTTTTCCCCATAACTCTGGTACCAATTATGTGTTTGTGTGAGCCCTTCTTGGCGAACCTTAGCATCAGTGGGGGAGTCTATGACTTCTCCTAAATTCCAAATAGCTGCAAATTTGGTCAGCCAGAGGCTATTAACATTGGCCTAGGACTGATCCCTGAGAGACTCCACTGGTGACCGTCTTCTTTGCAGAGGTGGACTCCCCAATTCAAACAACTTAATGGGTCCTGTCTCTGAGCTATCTGGCTATCTACCTGGTGACCAAAGTTTATACCTAATCTCGAGTCTGTCAACAATGCCCAAGTGGCATATTGTGTCAAATGCCTTGGCCAGATCAAGGTAGGCAGTGTGCATCATTTTGCCTTGTCCATTGCTTTGATGACCTACTCAAAGTCCTTCACGCTGAGGAGGCACTGACCTGCCTTTGAGTAAACCAAACTGGGTTGATCATTGTCTTGAGGAAAAATACCATGCTATATTGCTTGGGGATCAAACACAGACTAAGTAGCAGACAATAATTTTACTACTGTATCACCAATGCACATTAATCCAACTACATGGTGTGGAAATAGAACACACAGCCCTTTACACCAACAGCTAGTGTGGTACCTGTTGAGCTACTAAAATGGCATAAGTATCCAAGTATGATTCTTGGAAAAGTTTTTAAGTCTCAAAGGGTTACTAACATGAGGTATGTAGAGGCATTTTGGTATGAGAAAGCCAAGCTGGATATTTGTCTGCTGTAAGGGACATGTACATGGTTTCTGTTCAGTGTCAGGAATGCAACACACTGTAAATATATTTCAAGTCTGTCACTGGAAAGAAGCTAATGGCAGAAACTACTGTAAGCAAGAGGGCAAACGGCCAGTCCATCACCATTCTGAGTTGCACTCAAGTCTTTAGGGCTAGAGTGACCATCTGGATGTAGCATATACCCAAATATTACACTACTGTCCCTTAAAAATATTAACAATATTTAAGGATGAATGACATATTGGTTCCTATATTTAGGCACTAAATAACTGTCTACATACTCATTTTACTATCACTTGGTTCACCAGGTCAAAGTCAATTTTGTCAAATTGAATAAGTAAACTTCTCTTCACGGTTGGGAACAGAATACGTGAATTGGCATTACACTAGAAGTAAAACACAATATACATATACACATAACTGAGATATTTTCAATTAGTGGAAATATACAATGATCATAAATCCATAGATTGATAAGGAAAAAAGGCCTCAGCCAATTTCAACACTGACCTGCATGCAAATTCATAACATTACAGTGGCAATCTCTAGTACAGAATGCACTGGACGGACCAAGTCCAATTTCCTGAAAGAAATTTCCACAGGTGACAAAGACGTACTGACACAATCACTTCAATGTCTTAGTCCACCAACATGTTTCATTGTCTCTTTAGAGTGTTTCATACAATAAATGCCCAAAACATACACACTGGTTAGCATTAAGAGCAGAAGTAAAAATTACATGCACTTCTTAATGTTGCTGAGCACTTCTACAAATTGAAAAAATGTTTCATCCAAAAACTTCCCACATTAATTAGTGCAAAACGGTTAAGCCTGCACTGATAATGACCTCCTAAGTTGTTAAAGGGGAATGGGTATGTAATATGAACATGAATTCTAATTTCAGAGACATGAATCTTTTACAAAACTGAAGAATGACTGAGATACTGCCTCCTACATATAAGTCTTGCATATTCATTCCACTGTACTCAGCTAAGAATCATTACATTTGGTTTCCATATGGGTGTGCACAGACCGCAATTAGTACTCCCTTTCAAAGAAAGAGCTTTTCATGAACTTCTCTCTGCTGTGTTCTACATACTCATATTAGAAATTATCCTGCTCTCATACTCTTCAGGAAAGCCCTCCCAAGACAACTCTTTAAATCTACTACATGCAAGTCATCATCATCATCAGCCCCCCTTTTTCCCCATTTTTCCACATGAGGTCAGGGTATCGTGTTAACTGTCACCATCTCTCTCGATTGAGTGCTACACTCCTGCCTTCTTCAACACTCATGCCTAACTGTTGCAGATCTTCTTTCACACAATCCATCCACCTCCCTGCTGGGCGTCCTTGATTCCTCTCACCTTCTTCCTGTCTGTCCCAAATCTTCTTCACCAGATTGTCTTCTGCTTTTCTGCACGTCTGAAGCACCACAATCTGTTATCTTTGATCTTTTCTGAAATTGGAGCTACTTTGGCTTCTGCTCTTATGTACTCAGTTCTTTGTCTGCCCCACAGTGTGTATTCTACCACTCTTCTCAGGCACTTCATTTCATCCACCTATAGCTACAACTGCTCTGCCTTTACTGCCCAGTTTTCTGTACCATACAGTAGTACTGGTCGCAAGACTGTCTTGTAAACCTTACTTTTCAGCTTCCTTGGCATTCTTCTGTCACAGACTATACCTGAGACTCTTATGCCAGTTGGCTGCAGCCTCTCTGATTCTAGATTTACATCTTCATTCAGATTTCCCTTCTCCGCAACCACCTCCTCCCAGAGAGCTGAAGCTATTTACCTGTTCCACTATCTTCCCTTCTATCTCAATCCTCAGTTTATTCTGATTTCCTCAATTTGCTGCCATTACCACTGTCTGATCTGTGCTTAGTTTCATCCCATGTGCCTTCAGTTTTGCATTCCATTCCCCTATTCTTTGCTGAAGTTCTTGCTCAGAGTCTGCCCGTAATGACACATCATCTGCATACACTAACTTTGTTGATCTGTCTCCTCCATCCTATTTGCTAATGTAGTCCATCACCAGTAGGAACAACAGTGGGCTCAGAGCTGAGCCCTGGTGTACACCCACTCCTACTGGCAACCCCTATGTGAGGCCGAACACTGTTCGTACTGAGTCACTGCTTGTACATAGCCTGCACTAATTCTACCAATGTTTCCAGGACTTTGAACCACCATAGTACTGCCCAATCAGCCTTTTTTAGGCTCTTGTCATATGCTTTCTCCAAGTCTAGGAATGCCCAGTTGGACTCTTTCCTCATCTCTAGCTTTTTCTCAACTCTCTGTCTCACTGCAATCATTGGGTGCAAGTGCTTTGATGTAAACAAATAGCTCATTTAACTATCAGCATACTGCCCGGTTAGTTAAAAAAAGGCATTTTGGTTAACTACTTTTATTCACTTTTACTATGATCTACATATGGGCATTTTAACTATTACCATAACCGTTACAAAGTTACTTGAATATATTACAGATTGCTCTACTGCAGTCTCTATGCTTTATTTTGCTATCATGCCTTTGGTCCAATTTGCAATATTAAGAGGTACTTGGCCACCCCACCTTCCTGGTGAACAAATGTTAAATAAAAATAAAACAGCTTTTACAACTGCATACAAACATCCATATGTTCAATGTGTTTTTACTTCCTTGTGTTACTGGTATTAGTTCATGCAATGTATTATGTATGGCTAAGTATCGAATAGCTTTATAAGAACAATACAGAAGTATAACGGGCATTTTTAAGTAGGGCTAAGTTACGAACAGTCAGTAGAAACTGACAAACTGCAAAATTTCCTAAAACAGATAGGAATTCTGTTTATGGTAACAAATGCAAAAATTATCAAGAAAACCATTTACTGTTGCAACCACAGGCACAAAATAGAAAAATATTTATGTATAAAAGTGAGATTTCTACTCCTTTTAAATGTCTCATAAAACGACATTAAAAGAGTTTATTATAATTTAAAATACACCAACTCATTTGGCTCTAAATGCAGAAGCAAAGTCTAAAAATACTTTGCAAACAAGAATCTCCAGAAGTGTTTGTAAACCTATTTTACGCCATTTCAGAGATGCAGCCCATTACAGGGAAGGAATAAAAATAACTCCAGTCAGGATTAGGGATGCAACACACTGTAAATTGCCAGGTCTAAAGATGTTAAGGAAAATCACCTGAATGTAGAACAACAGAGGCAATAATTACACATCAAGTCCCGAAGCTTGGAAATGGCTTTAGCAGAGGTCACTGGCAACAAGAAAAGTGTTACCAAGAAACAAATGCTAAGTTTACTAATAGGGTTGGTATAAGCGCAAATACAAGTAAGCCTTATTAATCAGAAAGGTCAAGTCCCAGCATGGGGAAGGCTGCATCAAGGAGGCTGCAAAAGTAAACTGTAAATCTTAAATAAAGCAAATTATGGATATTTGAGCACAAAAGGTTGTCTGTATGGGCCCACAGGGCACTGGCTGAAGAAGTATTTCACTAAAATAGAATATAGAAAATAAATTGCCATATGGAAAAAAAATAGCAAATATTTCCTGTTCCACAGCCAGCATCATCATACAAAACTGCCTTTTTATTGAAAACAGTATTTCCTTTACCATTTATAATACAAAAGAAGGATGTAGTTATGGAAGTCAAGGCTTTGTGTTCATTCTTATCATGCAAGGTGCCCTCCGAATAGTGGCATTGATTGTAAAACAGTCAAATTAAGGGAAGATAGATATTAAGATGTAGAGAGTTCAGCAGTGTTGATTTGAGTATTCATAACATACAGCATTTTATTTAAAAAAAAAAAAAATTTGTAAAGAAGCATTTGAGGCTGTGAGCTGACCAAATTCAAACTCAGAATGTAATTTGCACTCTGGACAGTGAGAGGCCTATACTTAAAAACCTCTGTATATTTGCAACTATTTATTCTGAAAGAACACAGATGTGGAGGCCAGTAAACTTGACAAAAAATTGCTATTATTTTACCTTACGGTCATTCAGTTGTCTTACTGTAGCTGTTTTTCTGTGACAAATACAGATCACTTTGTCAATAGGTCTGAATGCTAAAACAAAAATTTACCTTAAGGACAGAAAACTACTTTAAAAGTACTTCGCTAAGCAGGTCATAAAGTATGTCTGATGCCTAGCATACACCAGGTTTATATGCAACAAAGGTGTATAACACATTAGTTTACATGTAACAAAGGTGCATAACACATGCTCTTCCTTTACTGTCAAGGTACTTAAACGTTTCAATGGCTGCATCAGAACAGATGTTAACAAATGGAAGTAGCCAGGTGCAACACCTAAGTTAGATTGTTAAATCATGTGATGGACACAGCCTAGTTTATAGTACTAATTACAAATTCAAAAGTGTATTTTATAGGATTGTGCATGAGAAAGTTGTGTAAGTAAATGTGTTTTAAGAAAACAACATATATACCAACACAGCACTAGATCAGACTGTAGAAATACTATTTTGGTTGCACTTCAGGAAATTAGCCTAGCACCTCCATTAACTAGCCAGCCTTACTTGCCTAGTACTAAAAATGTTATGAAGGCTGTTGTCCCATTAAGGTACAACAGAAAGTAACATAACTAAAAGCTATGCGCATAAAGTAGTGATAATGCACTCCCAATAATCCAGACTACCACTGCATATTCAATGATCCTTCAGATAAATGAAAACTGTGACACTAAATTATGCATTAAAAACAAAATTTTTAGTTGGATTGTGCAGCTTTTTGGAAATATTACGAAAAGAACAGGAACTTGTCTTGGGGAAGACGAGCCCTCTGTTCTCTGGAGTCCAGTTCAGCTAATAAAAGAGTAACCCTGGTTAAGGGTTTGAGGTGAGATTTTTAAAGGTTGAATGACAGCTCCACCTTGGTGTAGCAAGCCATGCTCAGATGGACAGATGCAATAAGATCTATAAACTGATCCCACTCAACCTTCAATGTCTAGTGGAAAATTTTCATATGATATCTGGCACTGGCAATCCTGTAAACTGCAGCTGCTGTCAGCCCCTGTGCTCATGGGCAGACAGCAGCTAAAAAGAAATGACTGAAAGCTTTCACATATTGTACTTTACAGTGGGAAAATTGTTCACTAGAAGGGCTATGAAACACAGGATGTCTGCAGGGATTCATAATTACAGGTTAAACAATATTTGAAATGTTCAGCGAATTACACAACAAGATTTTTTTTCCGGCAAGGGTGCAAGCCCCTTCTGCACCCCCCATAGGGGGCAGACCCCACGCAACCCTAAATTATACATATCAACTCAACAGTCGCACAACAGTGGAAAAATGCAGCACTCAGCAATCACTGAAAGTGGCTTTCAGCAACATCTCCTTGTCCATCTAACAAATCTCCACTGAGAACTTCTCAAACTCCCATCTAGAGCAACATAGATGAATAGGATCCTCTATGTTGGAATCAACTCGAACATTGCAGTATTTCACAATAATTTCAAACTTGGTAGCAACTTTCTGTCTTTTATCAGACTTCCTATAATAATGGCAACTAGGAGTTAGTCACCAGGTATGGAAATAACCTGAAGACAAGCAATCTTCAGTTCATTACAACCACAGGCATACATTTGGTGAAACATCTTGGAGCCCCTAGTGAAATCAAAGGCAATATCCAAACATAATGACTGCCTTTGATTCAGATGTGTAGAAACCTCCTGGACCCCTGTGCAATTCTGATGTGAAGGTAGCCATCTAGCAGATCTAAACAGCACATCTAATCATCTTTCTGCAAGCATGGAAAGACAAACTGCAATGTCACCACATGAAAGGACTCCTTTGAAATTAATGCATTTAGAAAGCTCAAACTAAGACTAGGACTAATGCCCTTTGTTTTCTTTGGTATGAAAATGAAACTTGAGTAAAAGCCTTGTCTTTTCTCTTCATCTGGAATCTCCTGCATGGCTCTCTTTTATAGCAGGTGGAGTGCCTCTCTTCTTGCCACAGATTTGTGATGAGGTCAGACATCCAGAAGTGAAGGCACTTTGGTCAGGGATGATAGGATTCTGTAGCCTGGATATACAATTTCACTTATCTGCATGTCCTCAACAATAGATATCCAAGTGACCAAGTGTATGGACAGGCACCCCCTGCTACCTCTGGAGCAGGACATTAAAGCAAAAACTTGAAGAACAGACCTTTGGCACTGGATCAGGTAAATGCAGTACACAAACGTGATTTGCCAATTATTATGGATATGCTGACAAACGTTCTGAAATTTGACAAACTTTTCAACCCTTTCTAGAACCTTTGCTGCTATACTGCTTGTCACAATGAAACCCAAGTTGACACAGACAACAGTTTTATTTAGGAAAATGATCATTATGGAGCTCTAAATTTGAGTCAAATAGCAGTGAAGGTTTTGCCCTTCTTTTTTTCATTTTTAAAGCTTGGTTTTCACACAAGAACTGAAAAGAATGGTCCCATCAAAGATGGGACCTACGAACCTGGCCTTAGCAAAATCTGTCCCAGAGCCAAAGAAAATATTTTAAGACAAGTATAGAGCCTGCAACCCTAGATGAACCATACATGGTGTTATAAGCCAACCACATGGTTAGACTGCATCTGAGGAAAGGGTAATCATTTGAGATGGGAGCTCATGTTTCAAGTCCCCTATCTTCTGGCCCCTCGACAGACCTCTGACACTTACTTACCAGCTCTCTCTGGAACCTGATCACAAGACACAGGTAGTTTAAGGCCCTCAGACAGAACATGGAAGACATGTAAATATGCTCCTTCGGTCTTGTTCAATGTGCACAACTCCTTGTTTGCTGAGCAGCTGGGTTTTATGGAGTTGAACTCTTCTTAAATCTAGCTACCAAACCTAATCAGTCTACCTGAGGAGTGTGCAGACATGTCCATTCCTTGGCAAAGTGAAGGATATTGTAATGCTTCTTCATGACAGAAGCCACCATATCAGTGTTATGCAGATTTTACCACCAGCTAATACAGCTTGTTGACAAATGAAGAGGAAAAGCCCCCACCCCCATCAGGAAGACTTTAGAGGGAAGCAAGACTTCTCCTTTAAGATCTGTTTGGGTGAGGAGGTGGGATAACACATTCACTCTAATCATTTCCAGGAATCCCCCAAACCTGAGGCAATTTTTTGAGGATGGGGACAGAATCAGTCTCTTTGTGTCTGTCAATATCTAACTCTGGAGACTCCTGAGACAAGATTAGGCAGTTCCTCTTTCATGAACTCATCCTTCCAGCTCTCAGAGGTGACTGACCAGAGGAGGAAGACCTAACATGACTGAACCTGGATGAACTATCCTGCAGGGGGGGCTTTTATGAACGATAAAACCAGTAAGCATGACTCTTAAGGTAAGGAAAGGAAACGACTACTGCAGAAAGTGTCTGATGCAGGGAGGTTTATAGTGTCAACATCAAGACAGATATTCCAGTCAAGACCTAGGGTTGAGGGAAGTGGCACCAAGCAATCAACATCAAAGTGAATGGAGGAATATGAAAGCCAGAAGGTAGTGACTCCAAGCTTATCAAGGACAGCTAGACCCTAACCATCAAGGTCTACAAACCATTCAGCCTTGAGGCCAATACTGAGGGTAGCAAGATCAAAGGCTGAATGGTTGACCTCATGACCTAAGTAATATGTCCTATACAGACCACCTCAAGGCGCTATCCCTGTATTCGGTCTCCTACAGGCTGCTGAGGGTAGATCTATCCTGGCATGCAAGGCATTATCAGATCCCACCCTGATGGACCTCCTGCATATTCACAAAGCAAAAAACTCCAGAATTACACATTCTAAAGACTTAAACCTTGCCTGTGATATAAATAGGACCTGCTGGAGAAAGAGGTATGTATCGCAGAGACTACTCCATCTGTGTAACAGGCTCCCCATCCATATGAAGCAGAGTTCTTCCCTAACCCAATGCAAATGCAACTTGGACAACTGAATGGAAAACTGGAAATTCATCCCTGGTTTGGCACCTGTGTCTCTAATGGACAGAGGTAACCTGTAAATGGTTCATCTCCCAGGCCCATGCTTACACTTATCAAGGGTATCAGAACTGGTCAAAAATTTGGGATGCATGGCTAGGCTTAAAAAGACTCTTGTGGTCATTAACCTAGTAAACATTTATGAACCTATGGACAGGATAGTTGGGCCTAACAGAATCTAAACCAGCACAGACTCCAAAAGCTTGGACCCAAGTCCAGTCCAAAGGTCTTACGCACCCCTGATGCCAAAGGCACTTACATTGAAAGTATTACTGAAAACAAATGTCAATGGCAAAACGTGCATTCCCAACACCAAGAATACAGTTGATGTTGACAGCGCCACTAGCTCCAATATTGAAAGCAGTGGACCCAGCAACAGTCTCACTGGAATCAGAGTTTGAATATGGTGCAGAGAGGAGATCCAAGTTCACTGGGTCACAAAATTTGGCAAAGAAGGTATTCTGATCACAATGATGTTAGAGGTTTTACAGACTTGGAGGCAGCACATGATGCATCTGCATTAAGGCCTGCCACATTTCTGTACAGTCATATTCAACAAAAACTGAAAAACAGAACTTATGAGACTTATGAATGAGGGTAGACAACTCTAAATCTTCTGGCTCGCCAGTTCAAGAAAGACAAATGAGCGAGCACAGGAAGGGAGCAGAGACTCATGTGACACCAGTGCAACTGGTTTACTAGCCACTCAAACTTCTGAAGCCACAAATTTCTCATTTTTCTGGGGCTGGAAGTGCAAAGAGTCTCCATCTTCCACAGGCCTTTTCTTTCAGGTGCAGTGCATTTAGGGGGCTCAGATGCTTGTATGGAAAGTGGGGAGATAAAGGATCCAAGACCAGAGGAATCCTGCAGTGGAATGGTAGCCATAAATGTCTCAAGCTCAAGCCTATTCCGCCTACTGATGAGAATGGATGGCTTAAAACTAGTGCAGATTTCACGAAATGTTGATTAACTAAGCACTTAACACACTGTGTGCACTTACCTTGGAGAGGGATTTTACTCCCTCACTTGTACTTAGACTATTTGGACTCCATCCTGCTGCTCGAAGTACTGGCCAGAAATAAAAACACTACCATACATTATGTACAGCAAATTATCCAACTTCCTTGGCACTAGAATTACATAAAAAAAACCCTATGAACAAAAAGAGCACTGATAAACCCAATGCTTCTGAAAGGCCAAGGGTTGGCAAAGAACCCTGACAAACCTAATTCTCACACAAAACATAGAAAAAAAGGAACAGAATGACCTTGATATTGCAGAAACATGTGCACAAACAATAAATCATCAAAATAAATTACAATAGCAGCCAAAAAGGCAAAAAACACATGAACTCCACTTTGGAAGAGTCTGGGGCTCTTAAGAATGTTACCAACTGTAGCAACATGGCAAGAAAGCTGCAGAAGCGTTTTAATTTACACAGTGTTCTGAGTAAAGGGGAAGGGCCCAATACAACCAGGGTGAGTTTTTGATGCTAAGCCAAGTTCTGCAGGTTCTGTGGATGGAAATTCTAACATTGGGTCAAATGAAAATCTATACCCGAACTACCTTCTAAGCTAGTAGCTAAACATTTCAACAGGCTTCTAGGTATGAAACACTTGCAAGAGCAACTGCTTAGCCAACAATATGAACATTTAACTTACTGCTGTTTTATTACTTTCAACTATGTATGTAATTCACTTATCAAAAAAAATCTCAATCCTGGTTCAAATCCAGGGATTTAGTAGTACCCGAAGATCTTTCATTCCCTCACGTTCCTTCATAAAGTAGGTGATGAAGTAAAAAGGCCCATCAAAATACTTAATACACAGCAGTCTGCAAATAAAAAAATGTGCCTAGACTGGGCAAACAAGCTTAAGCAATCAAAGAGCCATGAAAGTGGTTTGCAGACAGGATTAGTAACAAGTCTGCTGCCTTCAAGAGGAAAAGGAATTGGACAAGGTAGTTTAGGCACTACAATATAGCTGCCTCATACACAAGTCAACATTGCTAAATAACAGCATGTCTTCTAGTTATATCATTGGGCAGATACTGCATTTCATAACATCACCAAGCATCACAGGATTCACCTCAGCTCTAGATAAATCACTGTTGCATTCTCTCTGGTCCCTGACTAAAAACTTTGATAATGTAGATCCTTATGTGCTCATCTGCAAACTTACAGGCTGCAGTATCTCTATTCACAGAATCCAATAATTCTGCAACACTCCGGTCATGGGGGATTTCAATTATCCCACTACCAGCTGGGAAACCTGCTCTAGCCCTAACTCATTAGCCCAAAAGTTCCTTGACTTTGTTAACTCAAATGCCCTGGACCAAATTGTTCAAACCCCAACAAGAGAAACAAACGTACTAGATCTGGTCCTCACTAACATGACAAACTGATGCACCACTGCAACTGTCGGACCCTCATTAGTTAAATCTGACCACAAATCAGTCGCCTTCAAATTGGCAACAACACTAGAATTCACAAAAGGTGAAGTCAGACTAAAGAACTTCACTAAAGTAAACTATACCCTCCTAGGGGAAGGTATAAATGCATTCCAAGCCCTACCCCCAACTGGAAGTGGTAACTACACCAAGCTTACAATTAAAGCCCAATACAGTCAGTTGTATAAGTGCATAGGGCTGTTCCACAGAGAATCAAAAGGAGAGCGCCTCAAGTAAAAAAAAAGCTGCCCTGGTGGACATCCTGCATCAACAAAAACTTTACAAAAAAAGCAAAAAGTTGCTCTCTAAAAAACTAAGGCGAGGCCCCAACAAAGAAAGCACCCTCCCCTCAGCCTCAAGAGGCAAATGAGACATATCAAATCTTCTAAGGGTAACTTTGAGAAAAACTTGGCAATCACAGCCAAGGATAATCATAAGGCCTTTTTACAGCTATGTATGTCGTTTTAAAGGTAGGACCCAAGCATGAGCCAAACTAGGGACTAACTGTAACACGCATGCATACTGATCACGCAGAAATAGCAAACCCGCTAACGGGCAGATTTAACTCAAATTTCATTCCCTTATCGCCTCAAAACTTATCACAAACCTTGCTCCCAACTCCCCCTCACCCTACGTATTATTAAAGCCTTGTCCAAGGCAAAATAAACAGCCTCTACAGGACCAGACGGCATCCCAGGCTGTCTTCTAAACAAACTATAATATGAACCAGCATCACCATTAAGTATCCTGTTCAATCACAGCCTAATCACTGGCTTTGTTCCTGCAAATTGAAAATTAGCAAGTTATTTCCCTCCACAAAGGTGGCTTAGCAACAGACCCAGGGAATTACAGACCCATAAGTCTGACCAGCCTCATCTGTAAAGCCATGGAACGTATCATCATGGACCTCATAAATAAAGACATAGGCAACCTCCATACCCTGGATCTGACCCAATTCGGCTTCATCAAGGGCAGATCCTGCCCGTTAAACCTGGTGGATTTCTTCGAAAATGTCACCAGGGCACTTACGAGGGCAAATCTGTGCACACAGCATACCGTGACTTGGCAAAGGCCTTTGACACAATCCCACACTTGGGCATTTTTGATAAATTTGGCAAACTGAATGTAAACCCCTTTGTTGTAAGATGGGCTGCTAACTGGCTCACAAACCGGTCACACACTACCAAAGTGGGTGACTCCACAGCAACCAGCAGACCTGTCAGCAGCAGAGTGCCACAAGAGTCAATGCTGGGCCCCACTACTATTTGGTATATACTTCTCAGAAATTCAGGCCAAAACTAAAGGTCTGTGGCTGACCAAGTTTGCAAACAACTGCAAACTGGGTGTAATTATCGAACCCCAAATGATGTAAGCATACTTCAGGAGGGTCTTATACAGACCAGTAACTGGTCTTAGTCGCCATCATCATCATCTTCAAACATCAGCCTCCTTTTCCCATATTTAACATGGGGTCGGGATATTGTGTTAACTGTCGCCATCTCTCTCAAATCAGTGCCACACTCCTGCCTTCTTCAACACTCATGCCTGAATGTTGCAGATCTTCTTTTACACAATCCATCCATCTATTTGGTGGATGTCCTCGTTTTCTCTTACATTCTTCCTGTCTGTCCCTATCATCTTTACCGGATTGTCTTCTGCTTTTCTGCACATGTGTTCGAACCACCATAATCTGTTCTCTCTGATCTTTTCTGCAACCGGAGCTTACTTGGCTTCTGCTCTTATGTCCTTATTTCTTCTTCTGTCCCACAGTGTGCATCCCATCACCCTTATCAGGCACTTCATTTCCATCACCTCTGCCTTCTTCATCTGCTCTGCCTTTACTGTCCAGGTTTCTGCACCATACAGTAGTACTGGTCACAACATTGTCTTGTAAACATTACTTTTCAGCTTCTTTGGCATTCTTTTGTCAAATACTACACCTGAGACTCCATGCCAATTGGCTGCAGCCACTCTGATTCATGCTATGACTTCTTCAATCAGACTTCCCTTCTTCTCAACCACCCCTCCCAGATACTTGAAGCTATTTATGTTCCACTATCTTCCCTTCCATCTCAATTCTCAGCTTCTTCTGATTTCCCCCAATTTGCTGCCATTACCACTCTTATCTGTGCTTAGTTTCATCCCCTGTGCTTTCAGGTTTGCATTCCATTCCCCTATCCTTTGCTCAAGTTCTTGCTCAGAGTCTGCCTGTAATGCCACATCATCTGCATACCATAAGCCTGCCGATCTGTCCCCTCCAACCTGTTTGCTAATGTAGTCCATCACCTCTATGAACACCGCTGGGCTCAGAGCTGAACCCTGGTGTACACCAACTCCCAATGGGAACCCCTCTGCGAGGCCGAACACTGTTCGTACTTGAGTCGCTGGGTCCTTGTACATGGCCTGCACTAATTCTACCAATGTTTCTGGGGCTTCAAACCACCGCAGTACTGCCCAGATCAACTTTCTCGGGACCTTTCATATGCTTTCTCCAAGTCTAGGAATGCCCAATTGGACTCTTTCCTCCCCTCTAGCTTCTTCTCAACTATCTGTCTCACAGCAAACACTGACTTAGTTGTGCTGCATCCTGATCTGAATCCGAACTGCTCATCTCCCATCTTACATTCTACTACTTTGCATATCCGTTTATCAATCACCTTCTCCAGAACTTTCATGGAATGTGATAGAGTTTGATGCCTCTGTACTGCCCACAGTTGTGGATGACCTCTTTGTTCTTGTACATTGGCACAAGTATGCTTATTCTCCAGTCATCTGGGCTATGCCTTTCTCTCCACACTGCTATGAGTACCCTCAGGAGTCATTACTCCCCTATTTCACCCAGCATATTTATCATATCTGCTGTAACCTCACTTGATCCTGCTGCTTTCCCCAGACTTCATTTTCCTTAGTGCTGTTCTTACTTCTTCTAGGTTAGTCTCCTCTTCTTCTCTCACTGTAGGCCATTTCTGGGGCAGTACAGCTTCTGTGGGGTTTTTTTCATTCAGAAACTGCTGGAAATACTCTTTCCATCTGCCTTTGATGTCCTGTGGACTGGTGAGCAGGTTGTTACTAGCATCCCTTATGAAGGGTGTCTGACTATCTTCTTTATCTTTCTGTCTTTGCCTTGCAACCTGATATCGTTTCTTTATACCACCTACTGAGTCACTTTCCAGAAGTTGGTAGAGTGCCTCCGATGCTCTATTCTTTGCTACTGCAACTCCTTTCTTAGCTTCTTTGTTAGCTAACCAGTATTCCTTAGTAATCCAGTCAGTCTTTTCTATCTCCCATTTTTTCCTGCACTCCTTTCTTTTGATCACTTCCTGGACTTCTGCATTCCACCACCAGCTTTCCTTATGTACCTTATTTCCATACCTGGCTTGGCCACATATCTGTTCTATAGTCCTAACACATGCTGTTTTCATGCCTGACATTCTTCTTCAACTCCACCTACCTCTTCCTCTTCTTAGGGTGCTAGAGCCCTGAGTAATTCCTTGAACTGTTGTACTTTATCTACAGTCAATTTCCAGGTCTTCAGTCTGGTGTCTGTTGACCTTAGAGCCTTCTCTGACCATTGCTTGCAGCTGACTGTGACAACCACTGGTTTATGCTGTGGGCCAACTGTTTCACTGGGGATGACTTTGCAGTCATGGATTCTACTCTAGTGCCTTTTCCTTACTAGGAAGAAGTCTACCCGAGTTGCATGTTGGCTACTATTGTATGTGATATTGTGACCCTCTCTCTCTTTCTGAACCATGTGTTGGCTACTATCGAGCCATTTGCCACACAAAAGTCTAGTGTGGCTTCTCCTACTTTATTCCTGTTGCCCCACATATCTGGACCCAGGCAGTCATATCATGTTTTGTCTGTCCCGATATGTGCATTCAAGTCACCCATTATAAACACCAATTTATGTTGTCCTGCTTTATCTAGTAGGTCCTGCAACTGCTGTCTGAATGCACTCTTTTCCTCACTATCACAACCCTGCTGTGGGGCATAGGCTGAGATTGTGAATACTGCCCTAGCATTACACTGGAGTCTCATTGCCATGAGTCTGTCATTAAATCTGATTATATCCCTCATGGTCTTCTGAAGCCTCTCTCTCTCATCACAATTCCTACACCATTTCTAGCCTGTTCCCCTCCTGAGTTGTAGACTGTGTATCACAAGCCAAGTGGCTTTGCTGCACTGCCCTTCCATCTTGTCTCTTGGATACACAGAATGTCCAGCCTCCTCTGTATCATCATGTCATCCACTTCCAAGCTGTGTCCTGTTAGTGAACCTCCATTAAGTGTAACAATTCTCAGTTCATGTTTGGCAAGTTGATTGGCTTTACGTCCAGCTTTTACTCAACAAAGCTATCCCACGTAACCCAATCTGGGCAACTAGACACCAGCCGGCCAAGTAGCTTATTGACTCCAGGGTTGCTGGGCTTTATGGCAGGCAAACACTGGCCAATAGGGGCACAAACACCCCTCCCACCATTAACATTGGTCCCTGGTGTAGGTCGGAGTAGGCCAGGTCCTCAATTCACTTATCACCGGTAACTACCCATGCACATTTTGGCAACATTAGTCAACATGACTGAATCACCTAGAGCCATATTTTTTCCACCATTGAGTGGCTAGCCCTGCCATGGTGCACAATCTGTGATCTATGTTCTCCTAACTTGAGATACTGTGCATTACAGTAAATGCCCAAAGCGGTTGGTCTGTACACTCTTCCCCTATAGGGCACCATGCAGAGTCTGTGCTGCTGCCCACAGCTCCGTTCATTGGTGAGTTTGAGATGGAAAACTCAGCATGTTTTTCAGAAGTGGGAGGAACCCCACAGAGACGCAGGGAGTACATGCAAACTCCAAACAGGCATTGGTCGGAGGTCAGGATCGAACCTTGTACCTTATGCATGGGAGGCCAATTGGTCTGCATCATCATTCCCTTCGGTAAAAACAATGTCCCTTCACACTATCAAATTAACAACAATACCCTGTGTACCTACAAAGTGGTAAGGGATCACAAGTAGACTGCGACCTTAACATTGACCACCATATGTGTCTACTGTAGTAAGGAAGGTTTTTTAAATAACACACTTGATTAGCAAAGGCATCACCTCTAGAGCAAAGGAAGTTATAACCCCTCTATACTAGTCATGAATCAGGCCCAAAATTGAGTATAACGACCCTTTCGGCATGCATCATACAAAGCACCTGCAACAACTGGAGAGACCTCAAAGGTTTCTAAGTAAGAAGATCAAGGGACTCCATCACATGCCCTACACAGACTGACTAAAGTCCCTGTCACTATATGCAGTATCGTATAGATTTCTTAGGGGAGACTTATGTCTGGCTTACAGAGCAATCTCTGACCCAAACCTAATGAATTGGCTGCACATCCATAAATCAAACGGGACTAGAGCTATACTTTCCAGGGACCTAAATATGGCCGGCAACTTGAGCATGACATGCTGGAGAGACAGATTTGTCCCCCAGCGACTGACGCATCTTTGGAATAGGCTGCAAATTCATGTGAAGAAGAGCACCTCTATGGCACTGTTCAAAAGGAAACTGGACAAGTGGATGGTGTACTGTAAATTCTTACCGAGCATAGCGCCCCACAATCCTCCTGGACATGGACAGTCATTAAAAAATACAATCCTTGGTATTGACTAGAGTATCTATGGTATTACATTGGGATGAAAAGGCTAGGTTTGACATGACATCCGGGTCGATAGCCTAGTAACCTCCTATGATCCTATGAAAGACAATAAATTTCAAGGGATCCAAGTCACATACCAGGTAAAGACATTTTTATAGGAAGCTCTGTTAGTCAAAACAATTATGATAAATACAAATTTCAAAACTACAGCTTTTTTCTACAATTCAGCTAAATCTTAACGCACTGTTTACATTCTCTGTAAAGTGTGTGTGACAACGCAAAGACAGACATGAGAACAAAAATACTCTCCCAGAGACAAGAACTCTGCTTCTAACCATACTTTCTAAAGAAGGTACCCATAATGATAATCTTCCCATCACAAAACAGTTTAAAGTCATCCTGAACCAGGATTTGCCTCCCAATGAGCACATAAGGCAAGGAGCAATTCTGGCACAATTCCTGATACCTTTAGCGACCACCTCCCAACCTTCATGCATCGTTCAACTAGTTCCTCCCCACACCAGCATCAGTACATTCAAACTCGTAACCCCAGTAGCTTCAACCCAACTACTTTCTCAAATACTTTCAAACAAATGAACTGGCAAATTCTAAACATCCTTCCTCTTGACAAGGCTATAGAATACTTCAACTCTGTCTTCCTTGATACTTTAAACTCACTAGCCCCACTAAGAAACAAAAGGATAAAAACTAAAACTGCTCCTTGGCTATCCAAAGAGACAAAACAGATTATGCACCACAGAGACAAACTATGGAAGCTTTACCAAAACAATAAACTGGACAATACCTTGCTCCAATATAAACAGCTCCGCAACCGTGCCAAACAATTAATCACCAAAGACAACAAATCCTACTATATCAAACTTCAGTCCAATAACAATAAAAAAACACAAAAATTCTGGAACTCAGTAAACTCACTCTTCAATCCAGGCTCCGAGAATAATCCCTGTCCTGACCCAAGTAAATCTGATCTCGAACTAGGCTCTGAATTTATCTCATTTTTCATAGACACTGTTACTACCCTCACCAAGATATTTCCCAATAATAACCCAACTGCTCTACACTCTCACCCTTGTAACTCACCTCATCTGTTTGAACTCAAACCCATCTCCACTAACTTTATAAAAAAAACTTTTGTCCAAACTTAAACCTTGCTCTAACGCTTCCGACAATATTTCCTCTTCCTTCCTAAAATGTGCTGCTGATGGCATTGAACTCCCAATCAGCATCATTATCAACCAATCCATAAAAGAATCATACGTCCCCAAACTCTGGCACTCAGCTTATACTCTTCCTCTTCGTAAAGGAGGCAAAAATACCAGAATCTCAAACTTTTGTCCCATTGCTTTACTCTCACCAATCTCCAAAATCCTAGAAAAATGCATCCACCTCCAACTTGTGCCTTTCCTGACCCAAAACAATCTTCTCACTCCTACCCAGCATGGCTTCCCTCCAGGCCACAGCACAATAACCGCTCTACTCTCTTTCCTAGAAACTGTCAATCAAGCCCAAGATTCAGGCCACTTAGTTTCTACTGTTTTACTCGGTCTAAAGCCTTTGATATGGTTTCCCACAAGCACCTTCTCTGTCATCTCTCAAACCTTAATCTCTCACATAGTGCTTTATCCTGGTTCTCTAGCTATCTATCAGACAGATCACAGGCAGTCAAATGGAAGAACTCTATCTCTTCATTCCTACCTACCCCAGCTGGCGTACCACAGGGATCCATCCTTGGGCCAATGCTTTTTAACATCTTCATCTATAACTTTCACACTGCTATTCCTGATGCTAAAATCATTCAATACGCAGACGATTCAACCTTAGTCTGCTCTGCCTCAAACCTCTCTGAATTGCTGACTAAAACCCAAACTGCCTTCTCAGCAACTGAAAACTGGATGCACCAAAACCACCTCTCTCTCAATGCAAATAAATCAAAGATTCTACTATTCCCTCCCACAAAGACCCTCTCCTACGATAAAAACAACTTCAAGTCTACAGTCAAACCAACTCACGTATAGAAGTAGTCCCCTCTGCCAAACTACTTGGCATTACTGTAGATAACACCTCAAGTTTGATATTCATATTCAACAAAATATTAAGAAAACCCACCAAAAGCTAGGTATGCTGTATAGGAATAATCGCTTTCTCTCCAACTCTACCATGCAAACTCTGGCCTCGACTTTTCTTCCTTCCTTATTATACAGAGCCCCTCTCCTAACCAACCTGTCCTCCTCTATCACCTCTAAACTAGAAAACTGCTACAACAAAATCTCTAAATTTGCTTCTAAATCTAAAAATACCACCCATCACTGCCTAACCCTACAATCCCTGAATTGGCTTGAACTCCCAAACTACCTAGACTATCTCCAACTCACTACTGCACATAGACTCATATTTCACCCAACAAAATGTCCCGCTCTAAATAACATCCTTCCCCCTTATACACCCAACAGAGCTCTCAGATCTGAAAATCAGAACTTAATTACTATCCATAAACCTAAACGTCCTGCTGGCCAACTTCTCGGCCAACTTCTCCTATCTTTCTCACTAGGCAAAACATGGAATTCCCTTCCCTCCACACTAAGAACCATACCAAACTCAGAAAACTTCAAAACCCAACTATTCAAGCACCTGTCCACTAAATGGAAATGTACCTGCCTTCACCCAACCTAATCCAAGGGGGTTCTTGCTCTGGTTCCCAAGCTCTACAACTCTCATAGTTATCTTCCTATGAGCCTATCTAAGCTCTCAACAATTTCTACAGCTTCTCTCTAAGCTCTCACCTCTTACAGCTACCCTCACACAGCCCAATATTGTAAATAGCATTCTACTGTTGATGTGTGTATGTAAAGCATATTTACATTTTCTTAAAAGGTTTGTATGTAAACTGTTTCCACACCTAACCCATATCGGTTTTCCTCAAATGAAACTGTGTAATCCCTACCTTCAAGCTTAATGAATTTGTTAACTATGCAGGATATTGAATGCATTTATGAGTAACTATTCTACATGTTGTTGTGTCTTTTGGCTTTTCCCGGTTAGGGGTCGCCACAGTGGAACTCCGGTCCGCTAATGATTGGCAGTTGATTTTTACGTACCGGCTTGCCAGGCCCAACGCACAACCTTCAACGAAGGTATGCCCATCCATGCATGTCTCCACACAGAAGGCGCTCTAGCTGAGAATCGAACAGGACAACGTCTTACTGTGACGCAACAACGCTAACTATTCTACATAAGATCTTTAATATTAACTATCATTTGTATCTAAATTGTAGAATATATCTTGGAGCTTTTCTCCCCAGGCCTCCGCTGAAAATGGGTCAATTTGGCCCAGTGGACTTCCCCAGTAATCAAATTGCAAATAAATAAATAAATAAATAATAAGGGCTATGACTACACAGTTATTAATGTTACTATGCAGAACACATCTTACCAATGACAAAAGGGTTACAGCAGCAAAAACAGGGCAGCTTTTCTGGATACTGATCATTTCTATAACATTTTCAAACCTTGTGGAATATAACAGGCAACTGCGAAGGTGATCAAGTGGCAAAGGATTTGGGAGCCCTACCGTGCGTCAGTGGCAAGTTAATCACTGCTCACATTATCGTTAATGAAAGATCACTGGTGCACGTCATGGCAGTAACATTTGGAGAACAGCAGGAAGGATGGGTGATGCATTTTCCTCACATTCAATCTTTATTCTGAGTTTATGCAGTTTCAGAGTTTATACACACACACACATCTGCAGCAATACTGAAGAAAGGCAACAAACTTTCAAAGGGATCCATGTCATACCAGTGAAAGATGTTTTATAGAAAGCTGTAGGGATACTACACACACACATATAAACACACACATGCATATCTATATATATCTTTACCTATATAGATGTACGCACACACACACAAATATATATATATATATATATATATATATATAAAATATAGAATATGCCCAGTGGTGTGAAGGTGTGGTCTGAGGGCTTACTCCTATGCCACTAGGCGTGCAGAGACCTTTTACCCAGCAAAAGAAGAAAAAAAGTTTTTATATTTTGCTCTCTCAGGGTCTGAGTTCAATCTCAAAATGTTCAGAACTTTTTCCACTAATGATGCCTTAGCCTTTTGTTGCTTTGTACTCTGTATGTGGAACTAATACTGACTTAGGTGGTCACAAAGGTTTTTCACCTTACAAGAATCTATTGTTTGATTATTTCAGAGCTGCAGTTTACTGTGTTTTACTATAAACTCCATTTTCTATTTTTCTTTTTTTTCTCATTCATTGGACTCCTTAACATGCAAGATTGCTCTCTTAGCAGTCCATTCTGCAATCAGTTCTTACTAAATCTCTTTTATTCCTCTCTTTCCCTTCCTTGTTCTGTAGGATCATTGAATTAAAAGAAGTCATTAAGATCAAAACACGTAACAAGTATGAGGTAATCTTATAAGGTTTACGCTAAATAAGCATAGAGTTCAAAGACTTCACCGTCCGCAGTTTGCCAGGCTTCACATTTAAAAATGCTTATGGTCTTTGTCAATATGTTGTAAAACTATTAAAACTACCACCTGTTGGTTTTGTCCTGCAGAACTTTTTTTCTGCTAAGTGCATGTTTCTTCCAAAATAAAAATTACACCACTTTCCACTTCCACTTATCACATTAGCCCGTCTGGTGCATCTCATTAATAACATTCCTCCTACTCACACTTCCAGAACTCAGCTGCATATGATTTCAAAGTATTGTTTATTTCTGTACATACTTCTCATAGTTGAATTATTTTCTGCAATGACAATATGTAATCTGCACAACTGACAGCCTGAATCGTGATATGATTATCTGGAGCACATAATCCACTCTGCTGTGACTACCTAGAACATTTGTTTCACATCCTGCTAACTTTTTTCTCCTGGGTCCACTATAAATGGGTTATGCCTAAATGGACACACCCAATTAACCACAAAAATACATACAAAAATAAACAAACACATGCAACAACTAGAGTGAAGGCTCCGATTATGCCTCAAATGTGAAGTATTTAACTCTTTACTGAAGCAGAAAAGCCAGCAACTGACAATTTAAGTAACTATATCACAGTACTACATTAATTGGTACAAGGTTGACAGCCACATGTACAGTTAGTAATGAGAAAATCGGGAACAGCTCCTCACTGTACTTCTGAGAATGCTAAAGGAATCCATAATGTTGTGTCTTTCAGCTTTTCCCGGTTACGGGAAGCCACAGCGGAACTCTGGTCCGCTAATGATTGGCAGTACATTTTTATGTGCTGAGTTGCCAGCTCTGACGCACAACCTTCAACGAAGGTACGCCCATTCACGCAGGTCTCCACACAGAAGACACTTTAGCTGAGAATCGAAGAGGACAACGTCTTACTGTGAGGCGACAATGCTACCGCACCACCACCGCAGTACTAGGCATTCAGGAAGTTGTAGTGTAGGTTATGAAGTCATACAGACTCCTACATGCTGAAAAAGCATCTGCATAATGCAGGTTTAAGATAATGACAAACAATGTCAGACACGGTCTGCAGAAGATCACATATCAAGCATTTAAGAAGGCAAATAAATAAATAAATATTACAAAAAAAAAAAAAAAAAAACGAGAAGAATTCTGTGATCCTACAGTACTTGTGCAACAGCTGTATATTTGTCCACTGAAGCAAGGTCAGCACCTCCCCAAACACTGGGATGTGAGCAAGAAATTTATGGCAAAGATTAGTTTTATGAGTTAGATGCAGTTTCTCATTTCACAGAACAGAATTAAAAAGCTGATTTACAAATCTTCTACTAACTACATTACTCCTTTAAGCTAGGACCATGTCCTCTGCACCATATACACAGATACTCACTCCATTTGCATTCATCACTCACTACAGCAGCCATGGACTGTGTTGCCTCCAGTGTGTTGTCACATGGCAAGTGGCAAAATGATGCATCTTCTCCTGTGTCAGCAGAGATGCACAGTTTTTAGAAGGCATTGACTCAGGTCTTTTTGACAACTCTAGGAGCCAAACTTAAATAACTATCAGCAGCAATGCTGCAATCACGGTTTTACATGCAGTGCCTATTCTGCTGGAAATGGTCTGTAAGAATTCGCTGCTTTCATATGCTTCTTTAAGAATAGAAAAGCATTCCCTTTCAAGCCATGGATGAATAAGAATATCTGTTAAACTATTCTACATAATTAACAGCAAAAGCTGTACCCAAAGCTATCTTGTTTGTTCACATGTTGTGAACTGGCCCCTTCCCCATGATCGATACAAACAACACATGACAAACTCTGGCTAGATACAAGCAAATATAAATATAAACCAAAAGGAAATGGTGCAGGCTGTTTATATTAACAGAAGATGGAACAGTGTTTTACTACATAGAACACTATTCCTTACATGACAAAATGAGAAAATTAAACGAAAATTCAAAATTTTGAAGAAGTAAACAGCAAGTACCCTTAAATTTCACATGCTTTCTCAGTTTCTTTTATTCCACTGAAAATATATTCCACTAGTATTAAAATGATGGGAATGAAAAACCTCAGCACCTACCTTGGTAACAAGGGGAAAAAAATGAAGCCATTGCACGTTCCCGTTTTATACACACACACCCCCCCCACATACACACACACACAAATTATCAGTCAGCTACCATTTCAGGCTCAAGCAATTTATCTTGAGCATTGTTGTCTAAGAGGAGCAGAGCTCCAAGCAACACAAACAAGAAGGAAAAAAAACAATCAGAAAATGAAAATACAAGGTTGTGTGAATACTTTCTTCATCGCTTCTCTATGGATGGAATTTTGGAGACCCAGTCCTTTCTCCATGAACCTCTGCTTCATTAAAGAACAACTTGGTCAAAAGAGACATGAAGTGGTCTAAAACCTACTTAAGAACCTGTATAATTTGTTTGGGAGAGAGGGAGGAATAAACCAAATTATTCTGACTTACACAGAGAAAACCGCTAGGTCTAGAGGATGACGAACTCAGCTTTAGTCTTCATCATCACTGAACAGCACAATCAGTTCACTAATTTAAACTTTAGGAATGACTTTTAACAGCTGTCCCCTTCTGACAATCTAGCCACCAGTAATGATAAACAACAAGCAGAGGTCATGATGTGGATAATCTTTGAAGGGAAACAGAACCAGATTTGGCAGTTGCTAAGTACAAGCTGTAGTACACATCACACCCAACACCATTACACTGAATATAATTCAATACTGCACAACTGCGCACCAAGACATCAGGAGAGTGTTACTGCTTCAGAAGTAACTATACTATTTCCAGCAGTTCACTTTGATTATTCTCTCTCTCTCTTTAAATGAAGCGTGAAGCTCCAATTTACTGTAAACTAGGGAGAAAAGATATTCTTGAAAATTATTTCAGACTGAGTGCTTGTTGCCAAGTCTTTTCAGGCTAGTCTTTAAAGACCGTTATGCCACAGTGCCCTCATGTGTCGATTCACTGTAAGCAAAACAAAGGGCTGCTCTATCAGACTATAATACACAACTGTTGCTGGGCAGTGGTAGATGCTGTACAGATGTCCAGTGCTGAGCTGATCAATTAAAAATAACTGTGCAGAAAAATATACAAGGAAATAATAAACTGTATTAAAAAAAAACACTCTAGTGAAGAAGTGAAGCATGCTAATATGCAAAGGGAACTAGCAGTCTTCACTGTGGCAAGCAGACTGGTCCAAATAACTCTGCATTTTGTTATGAGCTGGGGAACATCAAGGTCACCTCGGGCAAAGTGTAACCAAACTTGGCATGTCATCACACTATATGGCATGGAAGAAGCACAAGCTTGCCAATCACAATTCCAGTTTTACATTTCTGACCATGTTTTCAGCTTACAGGTTTTACAGTCCAGCAATTACATACAGCATATAGCCAAAAGTTAAATGCCTGTGAAAAGTGCAAAAGCATGTGTTCTCAGTGATTAGAGAAAAACAAAAACATACAAATGTACAGACTTGTACAAAAACAGATGCAATGAAACAATAATGAAAGTTTACAAAATCAGCAAACTTTGAAAAGCTGCAGGTCAGGCATAGTTGATCATTTTGTACATTATATTTTCAGCTCAGCTTCCTTACTCACTGCACTTATTTCAAACCATTGAGGTACTTAAAATATGGAGGCAAATTGGGTAACTGCATCAGGTATCAAAAGAGGGAACATTACCACAATGAAATGAACTGTGGCCACAACACATCTACCCAGATGATACTCTGTTCTTTTTTACCCCCCCCCTCCCGAAAGCTATGCCGTTCAGTGTATAATAATGTGATTATAACCAGTGATGCATGACTGATGTATTACTCCCCTTCTGTAAGCCATACTTAACATCTGATGACATTCAGCAGCCACTACCCGCCTGTCCAATACCACCTTTTTAGTTCTTTGGGCTATTCTTTCTTCTACAATTGCTGTTGCAATTAATTAAAGAAAAGAAGGATGATGCAGAGCACAGCAGATTGTTGCTGCATGTCATAAAAAAATCTACAGAGACTTTTTTCTATAATTAGGGTGGCTGTACCTATAAATTAAGACAAAAGAAGCAAACAATCATCAAACTGTGAAAAGATCTGTGAAACCATTACAAACAGAGATGTGGCGAAAGTGTCCACAAGGAGCTCACATTAACAATTAAGGTCATTAAAATCCTTAAAAAAACTTCACATTTTCAACAGTTAATATGGATAATAGTGCAATGATATGCAATGGTAATCTTTCAAGTTAAACTGTTACTTAGAAACAGAATGATCATTAAGCCCGTTGTGCTTGTCAAGCATCTACTTAATGCATGCTACACTAACATGAATACCACTTTTTCATATATGAAACAAACACAAGCAATGGTTGATAACACATTTGCCTTCCACTTGTTTCTATTCTCTGCATTCAATAACACACTCAGAACTACTTAAAGCACCAAACAGCAGTAAGTTACAACTGCACTGTACTATTATATCTATATGATGTGACAGAAAGCTCACATTATTACCAAAAGCAACACCGATTTGTCAAGACATACAATACAGTTAACAAGTCAGTGAAGCAATGCTGAACACAGAGGATTATGACAGTCTCAAATCACAACAAAGCTGTTGTATGTTCAACAAACGGATAGCAAGAAATTCACCTTTAGAATGAAGTCAAGTGAAGTTCAAGAAATGAATCCTAACATTTATGGCAAGAGCATATAACTTACTTGGAGACCCAATCATAATTTTTTGTACTACATGGAGCTTTACCTGCTCTATATGCAAGTTAATGAGAGAAGAAGGGAAAACAAAGGTATAGGAGCACTCTGATTGCTGTAAATACACAGTTCCCTAATACAATCAATACATGGATCCTTACATGTTTCTATGTACTATGAGGAATTCAAAAAATAACTTTTTGTAAATGTGAAAATTTTTATATCTTGTACAGTAAAACACTAATGCTGCTTCACAGACACTGACCAGAACAAAAGTATAACCCTCATCCTGCAACAGCTTTAGAAGTTGCACTACACCAAGTCATCTAGCAGTGCAAACTGTATTACAGCGTTTAAAGCTGTTTCAGCTCCCAAACACACTTCTGTGCTGGCTACTGCTAACGCAGTAGTGCGAGCGTACATCACAACTCCAAAGGGTGCAGAACAATACTTTGATAAGCACCTTTCTTATGTTTGAAAGATGTTTACTGTTGCTGTTTTCCTGATTTCAGAGTCGAACTACAGAACTCCACTCTATTAGTTAGCTTAGGATTAAAACTGCACTAGTACAATAGGACTGTGATATAAATATGTTGTCTTATCCAATTAAGTTACTGATGCTGAACTGACACATAAAATGTTTAGGTAAGACCACAGACGGCAACAACAATCTGATATTCGGCACATAATACATCAATAACTATTTTAAGTCTGTAAAACCTTTTTCAAGTTCATAGTGTATTCAGAGACAATTTCCTCTGGGGATGCTTAAGATTATCAAAGCAGATGAGAAGCAATAGAGTACCAGAGAGTAACAAATGCCTGGAACAGACTACAAAATTATACTGAAGTAAGTACAAGTTTAGATATTTTTAAAAAGAGTTTAAGGAGACTTATTATGGGGATGACTGTTTAGGTACACTGGCAGGCTACAATGGCATTACATATGTACAGCTAGGTATTTCAGGCACAGACAGTAATAAGTCCCATGGAAATAAAATGAACAAACCACTGTAAGCATGTACTTCCACTAACTGTATACATTTCCACAGCTAACATTCACCAGGAAAGGAACTGTAACTACACAAGTTCGACTGTCAAGTTCTAAGTTTGACTGTAATAATTCCATGGTGATGTCTTCTACGTCTCTTACAAGTGTGTACATTTATGTACTCATATTTACAAATATACACACTATATAAAATATATATGTACACACACACACACACACATATATATATATATATATATATATATATATATATGCACACACACACACATACATACATACACTTGCATGGTACACACACACACATCTGTGTATACAAGTACACACACCTGTGTATACAAGTACACACACCTGTGTATACAAGTACACACACATATGACTGTGTACACATTACTGGGCTTTCAATTATAACCAAGCTGTGATGTGCTTGAGAAATGGACACAAAGAAATTCATTTTGACATCAAAATGAAGCAAAGTTCAAGATGCAAGTCCTGACATCCATTCTGATAGCTTACAACTGCTTGGTTATGACTCAAGAGGTACATTCTTAATTCCTTACAGTACATGTACTATCAATTACAGAGAGAAAGAATTTAGAGCACCGAGTGTTTTAGAGTTGAAGCCAGTAACATAACTGATAGTGTCTCACAATTTTTTGTAGTAAACTGAGTTCAGCTATTCTAATGTACTACCAGATGCAGAAAAAAAAGAAACTCAAGAAGCTTAAAGTGTTTTACAGCTTTGAAAGATATAACACATGTGCAAAGTGTACGTCTGACCATCTAACAACCTTAAAATCTGAAAAACATTTGGCACAGCCACACGACAAAAAGTGAGTCAATGCATGTTTTTTGGCAGCTTTTAAATCTAGTTCAGTTTCATAACGCTGTAATGTGGTAGCTGCTATTAATGTTCTAACATCAGACTAGAGGGTAGCAGCACTGATACACACTTGTTAAGCATGTTTCATGCATCAGAAGGGTGCTTAAAAGAAAAACACACCCACAGACTCAAAAAACATGTTTATTTCATCATGGTTTGGTGTTTCCTACATTTTAACACCACTCTGGGACTATTTACAGGTTTTTTAATATTGTTATACGTAATTTCTGACCATATGAGGTCTGGCATCTAAAGTAATTCTGATTGTTTAGTCTGCCTCTAGGTATCCCAAAATGCAGTGCTAGTTTGTAAAAAGTTATATCACGCAGGCATCTTTCTTCCTAAAACTCCTGTCACTGCATGCATTTTACATGCACACACTGCTGTCTTTCAGTCAGCTTTAAGTAACATTTCATGTCGTTCAGTGACTACTTAAAACACAAACAGTGCAATTGCTAACTTCCCTAGCTGCCAAAGTGCTAAGGGTAATTTGAGCTATTACCTGCTGTGATTTACAGCTCACCGCAGGAGACTTGACTCATGTACTGTTTCCTTACTCTAGCCTTTATTTTTTTTAGTATGGGTAAGGGAAGGACCAGGGAACTGTGACATCACAGCATGGGTGGATTTTTAGGGCAGTCATGGTGATGTCAGTTTGGGGAGGCAAATGGCAAGAAAACTACCTGTATTCAGTGAATTGGAGACTGCAGCAAGGGCGGGATAGAAGTTTTTTGAAAGTGAAACTACCACAATACAGTAAGGTACTGCTCTAGTAGAGAGAAACAGTCAATTTAAAATATTTTAAATGTTGTGTTGCTGTTTATTTATAGCAGGGGCAATAAATAGGTAGAAAAAGGACAGAGAAGTTGAGCATTTAATACTAGAATCCTGCTGTTGTCCTTTAACAAATGTCTTCTTCCTAATTTCAGAGCAGAGCAGTGGTGCCCCATGTACTAATAATGCAAAACTACACAGACATATGCTAATTATTTAGTTACTTATGTCTGCTTACCAAGGTAGAACACTGATCAGCACTGATCACATCTGAAGCCCAGCCTGGGTTGTGTAAAAACAACTGATATGAGACTACAACATATACAAAGTATTGAGGACAAAGTTTACTATGAGTAATGTAAATTTGTATCAGGATATTACCGTAAATGTAGATGGCTCAAGTAGTTTCATTGTTGCAATCTTCAGTCTTGGGATATCCTGATATGCAGATAACTCTCAGCCTGCAAGTCTTTCAAAGCCCTCCCTCCCCAAGAGCTTCAGCTGATGCTCTCCTTGAAGCGCATGAATGTCCGTTATATAAATGGTGTACCAGCCGATGCCATTTTTGGATATTTCTCGCCCCATCAGAACCAGGGGAATAGTGGACTAAATGTTAGCTCCAATATCAGCCAAGGTCCATCCCAAGGTGCCACAATCCAGAAGCTCCAAAGAAAAGGGATCACACAAACAGGGGAGTACATGGTGTGACAGAAAAGAGGGGGAGACTAAAAGGATGGTATTGCCACCCCATGGACTGCAACAGTGAAAGTACCTCAACATCTACACTGTTAAGTTCAAACCACAACTGCACTGTGCTCATCATAATATTCACTGTTGCACTCTTCATTACTGGGAAGATTCCCAAAGCAGTGAGAAAGAGGGACAGGGATGAGCTAATTCATCAGTCTTTGCAGGACAGCAAATACTTCTTTTGTTCTGGATGAATTCCCTAAGTTGTAATGCTTGGAGACAGCATGTACAGAGGAACAGTTTTGTGCTTCTAGGACGGCCTGGGTGGAAACACTCCTAAAAAGAGCTGTGGTGGAAATAGCTCTAGTGGAGTGTTCTCTAATGTGGCCTGGCACGGGTTTACCATGTTGGTGATAACAAAAGGCAGTGCAGTTCCCCAGACACTTGGAAAGGGTTTACTTGTTAATAGGTTTATCTTCCTTCATTACCTCTGGCAAAACAGACAAATATGTGAACACAGTCTTCCTGCATTATTTTGCATTATGCAAGTAAAATCTCAGCTGTCTGTGCACATCCGAAGGAATGCAAGGTTCTCTCTCCAAAATTCTGGGATAGGAAAAAACAGTGGAAGCTGATCAACAGACTACATGCATGGTTGAAATAAGAACGCAACTGCACTGTAAGAAAGATCATACAATACTAACAGGCAACTCGCCCTTTATACTTACAGCAAAAGGAGGACAATGGCCAAAGTCATTAGACAGGGAAGACTTTGAAAGACTGGCCAAGGCCTACATAGCAGGATATCCCAAGAGTAAAGAATGCAACAGGGAACACTAGAATTAATGTCATACAATACTGGAGTACATTGAGAAATATATATATATCTATATCTATCTATCTATATATATATATATATATATATATATATATATATATATATATATGTGTGTGTGTGTGTGTTTATATATAAATACAAACACACTTCTCCTGCTTTACTGAAATGCTACATATACTCAAGTCAAATGGCACACAGGTTACTTGCTCTAAACACCTTAACCTGGTATGTGACATTAAGAGAACCTGCTGGAGGCACAGATTAATCTCCCAGAAGTTACCACACCTTTGGAACAGACTCCCACTTCATGTCAAACACAGCACCACATTGGCCTTCTTCAAACGCAATCTGGACAACTGGATGGGTAACCATAAATTCACCCCAGGGGTTCTACCTGTTTCTTGGACAAGGGCAACAGGTGCTGATCGTGGAAACAAGGGTAGAACTTGGCTAGGCTTGTAAAGGCCCTATGGCCATTAGCCTGGTAACTTACTATGATCCTATGATTTGCATACATTTGTATATCTGAGTTTTGTAGTCAACATCTGTCATTGCAGTACTTATCTGACTGGAGCCTTAACATTCTGCATGGCATTTTATCAGAAGAAGCAGACACACAATAACTTAGCAATTTTCAGTTATAATATGTGCCATTTTTAAATACCCATTTGTTTTCCACTGATGGGAAACAGGGTTCTTAGCTGATATGTGATATTTTGTTTTGCACTCTATAACAACTGACAAATAACATGTAGTACAATATTTTAAAATGATTTTATAAAGCAGCATTTGGTTTTGTAGTACTTTCTGTGTCTGATCTAGAGTTGTGACATCCTGCTTTGCATTTTATGAGAGGAAACATGCTTGTTGACAATCTACTGTACTGTTCTGTGGTAATATGTGCTACACAGTAACTGTACTTCACTGAATGGAACTGTGACATGGGAAGGGTGTTACTCAAGTTGTGACGCTCAGCATTACACTTTACAGCAACAAAAAGACACACTTCAAATAAAAGTTTTTATTTTCATGCTACTTAGCAATACTAAAACAGACAACAGCTAACAGCTTTCTCATTTGATAGCTCTTTTGACAGCTGTAAAACTGTGACATTTGGCAGCTATTTTGACAGCTATCAAAGCATGGTAGTTTGCCAAAAGAATTATGGAGTTTATAAGAAGCTTTACAATTATGCAAGTTGACTCTAAAGAACCTCTGCTAGTTTTTTTAACCATCTTTGTGCAGAAATATCAGCTCAAGCTTTTTCCTCAGATTTGACTAATCACATTAATGCATTCTGTATGACCATTTTTCTAACCTGCCTTAGAGACCACATCCTCAGAAATAAGGTACCTAAAAAGGTACTAAAATTCCTCCAGTAACCTACAATAAATATAGTATAATGACAGTTCCTGAAGTCTTTCCATTTTTATGATTTTTCTAGTAATGAATCATTTTATCTTCTCAATTTGTTTCAGGTGGCTTGATCAATGGCTGTACAATGTAATGATATATTTCATAACAGTTTGGATTAATGAGGTACAAAGGGATACGATGATCTCTCTACAGTGATGGCACAAGCCTTTTAGAATTAGACGGCTTACAGAACACCTTTTTTGACTTGTAGATGCAACAGGGCAAATATTTAACTGTTGTCTGCCATGAGACACCACTTAGCAGTTAGTCAGGTAATTCGCACAATAACGGCTTTCTTGTTATTTTGCTTTACATTTGTCTTTGCTATGGAAAGCTTACCACAAGCATAAGTTTAGAGCTACTGTGCTAAGCAAGTATAGAAAAGGTGGTGCTTCTAGAGTTCTATAGTGGGCGAAAGCTTTTTCTGCACTTGACAGTAGCTCATTAAACACTGCAGAATTATGCTTTGAGGCCACATGATGCAATTTTAATTATTTGGTTATGGCATGCTACCAAGATGGTGTAGAACATCAAAAGTATTAGCACATAATTATTACAATATAGTAAAGGTAGGAGTAAATGTTAAGAGGCCAATATCTGAAAAAGTACTATAACATGAATGTTCCAAAAACTTGTGGCTGAGCTCATTTTGTGGTTAGCTGCGCCAGGAAATTATCTGACAAATATGTTTAACAGTTAGAGATGTTCTACAGTGCAGTGAAAAAATATTTGCTCCCTTCCCGATTTCTTATTTTTTGCATGTTTGTCACACTTAAATGTTTCAGATTATCAAACAAATTTAAATATTAAGACAAAGATAACCCAAGTAAACACAAAATGCAGTTTTTAAGTGATGATTTTATTTATTAACGAAAAAAAAAACTATCCAACCCTACATAGCCCTATGTGAAAAGTAATTGCCCCCCCTTGTTAAATCACAAAGTAACTGTGGTCAATCACATTTTTGGGAAAGCTGAGTTCAATTTCACTAGCCACACCCAGGCCTGATTACTGCCAGATCTGTTGAATCAAGAGCTCACTTAAACAGAACCTGTCAGACAAAGTGAAGTAGGACAAAAGATCCCAAAAAGGAAGACATTGTGTCGCGATCTAAAGAAATTCCAGAACAGATAAGAAACAAAATAATTGACATCTATCAGTCTGGAAAAGGTTACAAAGTCATTTCCAAAGCTTTGGTACTCCAGCAAACCACGGTGAGAGCCATTATCCACAAATGAAGAAAACATGGAACAGTGGTGAACCTTCCCATGAGTGGCCGGCCTACAAAAATTACCTCAAGAGTGCAGCGACGACTCATCAAAGAGGTCACTAAAGAACCCAGAACAACATCTAAAGAATTGCAGGCCTCACTTGCCTCGGTTAAGGTCAGTGTTCATCACTCAACCATAAGAAAGAGACTGGGCAAAAATGGCATGCATGGCAGAGTTCCAAGGCAAAAACCACTGCTGACCAAAAAGAACATAAAGGCTCTTCTCACTTTTGCCAAGAAACATCTTGATTGATCCCCAAGACTTTTGGGAAAATATTCTGTGGACTAACAGAACAAAAGTTGAACTTTGTGGGAGGTGTGCGTCCATTTACATCTGGCGTAAAAGTAACACAGCATTTCAGAAAAAGAACAACATGCCAACAGTCAAACATGGTGGTGGTAGTGTGATGGTCTGGGGCTGCTTTGCTGCTTCTTGACCTGGATGACTTACTGTGATTGATGGAAACATGAATTATGTTCTCTACCAAAAAAATCCTGAAGGAGAATGTCCAGCCATCAGTTCATGACCTCAATCTGAAGCGCACTTGGGTTCTGCAGCAGGACAATGATCCAAAATACACCAGCTTAAAAAAACAAAAACAAAATGAAGGTTTTGGAGTGGCCTAGTCAAAGTCCGGACTTGAATACAATTGACATGCTGAGGCATGACCTTAAAAAGGCAGTTCATGCTTGGAAACTCTCCAATATGGCTGAATAAAACAATTCTACAAAGAAGAGTGGACCAAAATTCCTCAACAGCGATGTGAAAGACTCATTGCCAGTCATCACAAATGCTTGATTGCAGTTGTTGCTGCTAAGGGTGCACAATCAGTTATTCGGTTTAGGGGGCAATTACTTTTTCACATAGTGCCATGTAGGTTTGGATAGTTTTTTTCCCTTAATAAATAAAATCATCACTTAAAAACTGCATTTTGTGTTCACTTGGGTTATATCTTTGTCTAATATTTACATTTAAGAACAAAATCTTTTTGTGGTTAATATTTACATTTGTTTGATGATCTGAAACAATTAAGTGTGACAAACATGCAAAAAAAATAAGAAATCAGGAAGGGGGCAAATAATTTTTCATTGCACTGTATATATTTTGAACTACATTTTCCCAATTTTTTTGTAACACCTGAAGCCTAATATCTCAAAACATTGCAAGATCCACTTCGGAGACTGCATTATGATGGTACACAACACATTGCAAACCAGCTTGCTAATTTGTAACTGTGTGCTAGCAAGAAGGATTTAGAGTTCTTACTAAAAATACAAGGTGCACATTACATTTTGCACAAAATGTGCACGAATTTACATAATGATGTATTTTCATTATTTCAAGCTAACCCTGTTACTGCTCCTGTTTACTTATGAAAACTCAAAACAGATAACAGTTCAAGCTAAAATCTCTCAAACTGTTGAAAATTAACTATCTACAGGAATTTGGATAAAATACTGAAAATATGTTAATGTATTTTTTAAAAAGTACGTTAGCTATACAGTTATAGCCGAAGGCAACTCTATCAATAATTCTAAAGAAGCTGGAGACTAACAAGACTAAGACATACCTGCTTGCACTTGTAGCACTGAAAAAAAGAATTACATATGATGCTGTCAGGAAAAGCATACCAACGGGGTTAGAAGGGTTGATCATTTCATTGCACCACAGTAGAAAGTAGAGTTGTATAAGTAAACTTACCATAACAGTAGATATTTGAATAGATCACTGCTGCGGTACCCTAAGCTATATTTGATGTCCATCCAAGGATCAGTCCAGCTAGACAGCTTCCAAAGCTTTATGACCCCTTCCACATACCCTAGCCACTGTACAGCTTAAGGAGAGCAGCATAAAAATTAGTGCTTAGGAGTCAAAACTTCAGAATTTTCTTCCCTCAGAAGAGGGAGCCTACAACCCTGAAAGATAAGAACAGTAATAAAAATCCCACACTCTAGTATAAAATAGCAAAAAAGAGAAAAGAGGGCGCTGGAGAAAGGGTACAGTACTGTAACAAATATATATTTGAGCATCTACTTTAATGGCAATTTTTTTGCAAAACTATGTTCATCATTAGATCATTGTTCTGGTAGCCTGAGCTACACAGATGAATACCAGAGTTTAGAAAGAAAGGTAGGAGAAAGAAAGATCAGAGTCTATGGGTCCCTGGAGAATAGTCCAAGCAAAGCCTGGTCTGGATCATCCCTGCCTGAAACCTAATCTATGATCCCACTCCCTCTCTGCAGATACAGCACTTAGCCTTGTTAGAACTTGGCTACTGTGTTCAAGTGAAGTGCGTCAGTTCTACTCTTTACACATCACCGCTGTATCTCACCAGAAATAGAGTGTGAGCATGACCAGCTGCCTGTGTGAGCTACAGGATGCCAGACCACATGGCTGTGACACAGTGTTCTTCAAGCATCTGGGACTAGGGCACTTGTTGTAGACTATGGTTAACACTATTGAGACGGCTGCTAGTCTATAATTATACATAAGTAAGACAGGAAAAGAAAATGGTGTGGAACATTTTAAGAGACAATTTAGAAATGGAAAATATTAAGAGAATGAGTGCTGCATTACGGGTAAACCTTAATTTTATGTTAGGTAATGCCTGTGGGTGCAGCCATTTGATTTGGTGCAGCTGCTCCAAACTGGAGGGATAAAACTATTTCTGAAAATGTACAGAGCTTCTGTGTGCTTGTTCAAAGCTGAAAAGGAATGGAAGTTATAAAAGCCTATGTAGTTTGCTGTTGGAGAATTTTCATTGAAATAAAAGTCCTGAAAATGTGACAGATTCAAATGGAGATGAGAAGCAACAGCAACTATACAAGAGATCAGATTGCCAAACATTAATGTCTGCATGTAAGCTAAAAGTTGGAAACATACATTCAAAAGCACTCTCATATACATAATAGGTTGAATGAATAGTTTTCTGTCATAATGGCTACTCTACCCATATTTTCAAGGAATCTAGAGAAGTCTGTGTGCTGCTGTCATCACAGAAAGAGCTGTAATTCTAACCAGTTTAATTCTCTGAGGGTTAGGCAGTGGTGTGTTCTATAGTTTAATGCAAATTTAGCTATTCTATAATAACACTGCTCAAGTTTGGATTGTCATAAGACTTAAAAATCAATGAAGCTTAGGGAAACACAGAAGAGAAATGGCAGTAAGAAGGCAAAGCTCTATGTTTTCTGGCTATGTTAGTGATAATATCCCATGCAGGCTTCAGAGAATTTTCCCACAAGTAGACAGCACATGCTGGAGATGTGCTGGGAGAGAAAGAGGTACTTATGAACATAACGAGTTGGCAGATTTTAAAAATTCCCTACAGAAACCTTTGTCAGAAATTTTGGGGAGCAAATGGTTACAATTACAGAAATAAGTCTTTTGAGCAAGGATATAGAATCTAAATGGCCCACACATAGTAAGGCCTTACTAAGTTTAATTTTATAGGCTGGAAAAAAAGCAATCACTAAAAAATAGAAATCAAAATCTATGCCAGCTCTAACTGAAGCACTGCATTTTTTAAAGACAAAAAACAGGAAATGTATCTTTAGAAAAGGGAAGAAGTAAGTTACACAGAATAAAACAATACATGCAGAATTGTGCTCAACAGGAGGAGCATAACTTGAAGAAAGACACAACTGAGCAATTTTTGTAATGTTGAAGTGCACAGTTGTGCAGCACATAACGTTTTCCCCTCTCATCAAGATGTTCTCAGGTTCGATTCTCAGCTGGAGTGCCTTCTGTATGGAGTTTGCATGCCCTTCCTGTGTTTGCATGGGTTTCCTCTGGGTGCTCCAGTTTCCTCCCACATTCCAAATTCTAGTAGGTGGACTGGACACTCTAAATTGGCCATAGGTGGGAGTGTGTGGTGTGGAAGAAAGTACAGTTGTGTACACTTACCATAAATGTAGATGTTCGAGTGTATTCATTGTTGCAGTCATCACATTTAGGTTATCTGCTTGCAGTAGCCTTCTGTCGGCCTGATTAACAAAGTCTTGAGTCCTGCGTTGGTTGCTGTCCCTTCTTCCATGACGTCAGGTCGTCACAGGTATAAAACATGCAGCAGACGCCATTACATCAGTTTTTCTTGCCCCAGATATCAAGTGCCCCCCTAATGGGAAGCAATTAAATGTATAAATATACAAGGTTATACCTCCAACAAAAAAGCAAATACATGAAAAAGCTTTTGACTATAGTAAGGTAGAGTAGAGGTATAGCCCAAAAGAAGAAAGGGGACTGGAGGGAGGGTAACCAGGACTGCAACAGCGAATACACTCGAACATCTACATTTTTGGCAAGTGTACACAACTCTACTATGTTCTTCGCATTTCACAGTTGTAGTCATCACATTTGGGTAGATTCCCAAAGCTAAGGATGGGAGGAGGAATTTAGATAGCATTAGGGTCAGCTATAAGGCCCTGCAAGCCTGCAGTGGCAAAGCCAGCACTGGATTTAGAGAAAACTGGCAGATGGTAATGCTTAGAGAAAGTATGTGCTGAACTCCAGGTAACAGCTTCTAGGATGCCCCTGTAGAGGTAGATGCAGCCCTGGTTGAGTGGGGCTTGATCCCCTGTGGGATATATTTTCCATGGTGTTTGTAGCAGAAATGAATGCAATGGCCTATCCATTTGAAAATGGTTTGCCTTGAAATAGCCTTCCCCTCTGCCCCTGCAGCAAATGCCACCAACAGTTGGTCAGATTTCCTTTGAAGTTTAGCCCTGTCCAAGTAGACTCTAAGTTGTCTGTGCAGTTCTAAGGAGTGCAGCATCCGTTCCCCTTTGTTCTGTGGGTTAGGAAAGAAGGCCGGCAAATGAATGGACTGATTAAAGGCCACACTGGATATACCACCTTGGGCATAAAAGAGAGATTGGTCCTGAGGGACACCCTGTCCGCATGAAAGATGATGAAAGGCTCCACTGACATGAGGGCCTGTAATTCAGATACCCTTCTTGCTGAAGTGATAGCTAAAAGGAAAGCTGTTTTCCAAGAGAGGAATTGTAAATCTGCAGTGGCAGCTGGCTCGAAAGGAGGAAGGGTGAGCTTTTCCAATACAAAGTTAAGGTCCCAGGCTGGAGTTGGCGCTCTCCTGGGTGGTCGTAGATTTTTGGCCCCTCTGTGGAACTGCTTAAGCAGTGAATGAGAGAAGAGGGGAGGTTCTGTGTTATAATGAGCTGAAATGGCTGAGGTGTGAATTTTGATGGAGGAGAAAGACAGGCCCTTGTGAAGCATCTCAGTTAAGTATTGTAAAATCTGAGGTAAATTGGGCACTGCTGTGCTCATCCCTTGAGATTGGTTCCAGGCACAGAATCTTTCTCATTTTTCAGCATAAGATTTTCTAGTATTACGCCTCCTTGACTCTAAAATGATATCCATTACTGGTTTACTGAGGGATGGTAAAGGAGAGATTAGGTAATTAGCCAGGCTGCTAGGTTCAGTGTATGAAGCTGTGGGTGCAGAATCTGGTTCTCTTGCTGAGACAATAGGGTAGGAGTCTGGGGCAGGTGCCATGGGGCCAACAGTAACACACTGCGCAAGGGGGGGTAGCAGTTTTGGCGTGGCCAGTCTGGTACAATCAAAATCATCCTTGATTTGTCTTGTTTGATCTTTAATAGTACTTTGGAGAGCAGAGGCAGAGGAGGGAAGGCATAAACTGATAGTTTTTTCCAGCTGAAGGACAGAGCATCCACTTTCCAAGCTTGTTTGTGGGGAGTCCTTGTGCAAAATGTTTCCAATTGATAGTTCTGGGGATAGGCAAACAGGTCCATATTTGGGCTCCCCCATTTGCTTGTCAACATGTTGAAAGTCCTTGGTTCCAACTTTCATTCGTGTGGGTCCATGAGGTTTCTGCTTAGTTCGTATGCCAGTGTATTTAGTTTTCCTGGCAGGAATTGAACTTGTAGATGCACTTGGTAGCTCAGGGCTGTGTTCCACAATACCATGGCTAGTCTGCATAGGGGGTAAGAATGTGTACCCCCTTGCTTGTTTATGTACCACATAACAGTGGTGTTGTCTGTCTTTACCATTAATTGCCATGGAAGAATGTGGTCCTTGAAGGCTGTCAGAGCATAATGTACAGCTAACATTTCTTTTTGACTGATATGCAAGTGCATTTGACTTGGGTTCCATTTGCCATGAATGCACTTCCCTGCCCCTCATGCATAATCTGATGCATCTGTTGTTAGGGTTTGGGCGGCAGGCAGTGGTGTGAATGGTAGTCCCTTGTTTTGGTGGCAGGCCTCTGCCCACCAAAGAAACTTTAGGCGTAGGCAAGGTATGATAGGAATCATTACTTCTAGATCCTGAGAATGATGACACCTTTGGCTTTTTAGATACCATTGTAGTTTCCACATATGCAGTCTTTTATATGGAATCAGAAGAATGCAAAAGGCCATGAACCCCAAGGCTTGTAGTATTTGCCTTGCAGATAGTAGGGTTTTTGTGACCACTTGTTTGAAGTAGGTTGTCAAATTAATTTGTTTCTCTGGCATGAGGAAAGCCATCTGGGAAGTTGTATTTAAGCTTGCTCCCAGGAATATGATTTGTTGACAGGGTACCAGGTGTGATTACTTTTCATTTATGGTGTACCCCAGTCAAGTTAGCACCCTTTGTACAAAGGCCAGATGATTCAAAAGTATGTCCCGGCTTTCTGCCCGAGTTAAACAATCATCCAGGTATGGGTATATTTGAATATTTCTTTGCCTGCAAAATGTGATGACTGGGGCTAGGGACTTTGTGAATACCCTGGGCGCAGCAGACAAGCCAAAGGGCAGTGCAGAGAACTGGTAGTGACTGTAGCCTGCTTTGAAGCGTAAGTATGTTCTGCAAGATTCCCTGATTGGGATGTGCAGATATGCTTCCTTTAAATCGAGTGTTACCATCCAGGCTTCTTTTCCTAGCATAAGAAGCAACTGGTGAAGAGTCAGCATCTTGAATTTTGGAATCACCAAAAAGGTGTTTAGAGTAGACAGGTCCAGAATAGGACACCATGAATTGTCTTTTCTGGGTACCAGGAAAAGTCTTGAACAGAAACCTTGTCCTTTATCCTCTTCTGGTACAGTTTGAATAGCCTGTATGTTTAAAAGAAAGAGTATTTGCTTTTGAGCCACTGATTTGGGGGTAGATCTGGCCAACCTTTTGGCACTGGTAATGTGTGGAAGTGAAATCTGTATCCTTGGGACACTATATTTAAAACCCATTTGTCCTGGGTAATGAGTTCCCAATTTTTGGCCTGCAGACCAATCTTTCCCCGTAAAGGAGCATTCAGTTGAGATGTGCTTGGAAGTTTTAAAATCAAGTAATTGAGACAGTTTTCCATAGGGGGGAGTCTTACTACTCCCAGATTTGAAAGTGGAAGCCCCCCACTGCTTAGTCTTGTGCATACCCTGGGACTAAAACCTGGGATTTCTGCTGTGTCTGGGTTTGGATTGAGAAGGCCTGGAAGGAGCCGGAAAGGACCAATTCTCAGAGGGCCAATGCCTAGTAAATCTTGGAGGCTGAACTTGCAAGAAGTCTTTAACAGTTTGCATAGATCTAGCTTTATCTTCCATCTTTTTAAGAACTTCCTCAGCTTTGTTGCCAAACAGGCGGTCCTGATTTAAGGGAGCATCCAACAGTTTAGCTTTAACATGATCAGACAAAGACTGCTCCTTAAGCCAAGCATGCCTTCTGAGTACAGACCCAGTGACAGCAACCCTGCAAGAGGCCTCTAAAGAATCAAACCCATATTGCAAAGTATGTTTTCCAACCTGTTCAGCAGAATGCATCAAATCCTGTAATTCCTTATTTTCAGCACAGTCGGGAATCAACATCATCTTCTGTTTAAGCAATCCAATAATATGCTGTTGATACTTTAACATATGAAACTGACAGTTTAAGGCCCTAATGGCCAAGGTTGCAGAAGTGTAAACCTTCTTACCCCATCTTTCCAGTGCCCTAGAGTCTCTATCAGAAGGGGTAGGGTTTTTGGCAGTAGAGGCCTTAATGCCCTTGGGTCCCTGTGAAATAGTCTCTGGATCCGCAATAGGATTTTTAAAAAAGAACTTGTGAGAATCAGGAACCCTGTAATATCGGTCAGGTTTTCTGGGGGTGGGAGGCAAAGAATCAGGGGCCAAACTAGATTCTAAAAAGGCATCATCAACAATGTCTAGTACAGAAGGTATAGCTAAAGGCCTATGCTGAGGCAAGAGTAAGAAATCCCTAAGCCTCTTTTTCGAATCAGAAAATTCCTGGCTTTATCAGTGGAAATGCTTCCTTAGAGTGTGCAAGGTTTCACCAAAAGAAAAATCCTCCGGAGGGGAAGCAGAGGGAATAGAGTCCTTTGCATCAGAATCCTCATAAGTAGATAAGGGTAAATCCAGAGCATCAGAAGAAATAGAAAAATCAGAATCCTGGTCAGAAGATTCATAAACAATTTCAGTCCTAGGTCTCTTAGAAGAGGGCGGTTGACTTCCCCTGATTAAAGTTAGAAGATCTTCAGCCATTCTCATCATTTGTTTTTTAGGCATAGAGGCCTGAGCATGTGGCCTGGGCGTCGGTTTTCTAGGCATGGTTCGAGGTTTAGGCCTTAAAGAAGAAGGCATTGACACCCTCAGAAGCCGGTGCCTGCACAGCGGCTCCAGACACATCCAAGGTAGAGACATCCGCAAGTTCTACAGTTGAAGCATCTCGCGGCGTACCGGACTCCAAATGGGTCTCAGTAGAGGCCTGCGAATCAGAAGTAGCGGGTATCAGGGGCTGGGAAAGCACCTCACTGAGTACCGGCGAACTGGCGACTGGCTTAGGAGAAGCATAGTCGGCAGCTTTGGACCTAGGCGGCATGTCTCTGTCTTTATCTTTGCGTTTTTTCTGAATTCTGGTAGTCGGATGGCTTACCGACGATATTTCTGGATAATTGAACCAAGAACCGAAATATTTAGAGGCGAAAATATACCGACGACGGATAGTGCGTTGATTAAATAAAGCACAAAACCGACAGCATGGTACATTGTGGTCAGGGCCTAGGCAAGGAATACAGTACGAATGAAAATCTTTGTGAGGTATTTGCTTTCCACAAGAAATGCAATTATTAACTTCTACTGACATAGGTAAGGAGCAAGAAAAAGTTTCCCTAACGGGGTACTTAGCTTTAGTTGAAGACTTCGGTTCTGAAACTCGAAAATGAAAATTTCAGGAGTCGGATGACCAGCACTTGGGAACTGCTTCTGCTTTGGGCACCGCACGGCAAGAAAGACTAATGTAATGGCGTCGGCTGCATGTTTTATACCCCTGACGACCTGACGTCATGGAAGAAGGGACAACAACCAACGCAGGACCCAAGACTTTGTTAATCAGGCAGAATGAGGGCTACTGCAAGCAGATAACCCAAATGTGATGACTGCAACAGTGAAACACAAAGAACATCTACCACAGCAGGGCTAGTCACCCTGCAGTGTAAACCTTGGCTCTAGATGACTGTCACTTTTGAAGTGACACCCTAACCCCCAGGTGCAAAACTAGAAAAAGGGATTATGGATGGATAGACATATAGATGGAGTGAGTAAGTGGATGAAAACTTAAAATGTCTACTGTGTGACAATAATGGTGCCCATGTAATTCTTTTGAATGTCATGTTTAATAAAAATGTTTAAAAAATATTGGAGAACAAGTATTATAAGGTACTGAATGATGAAACAGACATTAGGTCTGAGTAAGGGATAAATATTCCTTTAGGGGGTGAAAAAAAAAGATTTTAAGCAGATTAAGTACTTGCAAAATAAAGTGAATTAGGCAGAGGTAGTTTAGATACATAAGATATGAAGAGGATGGCAGAGAAAATATTGCGATGTGACTATTTTGCAAGTAGGTGGGAGTAAACATCTGAGATCTTAACAGATGTAACAGCTGTGGCTTGACTATCCAAGTGAGATGCAACATGAGCAGACCACAAAATTTTTATATATTCTGTTTTGTCTGAAAATGATTGAGGTCTGGCTCTTTTCAAATATCTTTAAGTGTCACTTTTGCTACGTAGATGACTGCATGGCTGCTGTTCAATTTGATTTTCAGATCATAACTATCTAGATAAACAACATACTTGCATTACGTTCTTGAAGCAAGCGCATTTGTCAGGGTTGTAGAGAACAATGTAAAATAGTTTTAGTTTGAAGAGAATGAGGGCATTTTACATTTCTGTACAATTTAACATTTTTTGTGCAGTGTAAAAAAATCTTGTTTTAACTATTCGGTGCAAATTTAGCTATCTTGTTACAGACACATTGTAGCTTTTAAAGTAGGTCTGTTGAATAATAAAGAAAATAGTTTAAAGTGTAATGGACATGTCTGGAAGCATCTTTGTTTTACAATTAATTTCTTTTCCGGTTGTACCCCTTGTGATAAAGTTGCAAGGGATTTTGCAAAATTTTAGTTTCACTGTTTACACGTTTTCTCTCTATAACAACACCTACACTATGTTGACATGGTAAGTACTGAATAAATATTTACATATAACTGCAAAACATTATGGGTAATCAAAATACCTTGCCTTTTTAGAGGAGCTGTGTCTTGTTTACATCATGGTTTACTACCTACATCACTAAGTGAGAACCTTCAATGTGAAGTATTCCATCTTGAAGACCTAGTTGAGATATACCTCTCAAACTCTTAGCGGAAGAAATCTGGACAAAGCCAACAATAATGGTGGGACAAAGGGACCATTTTTAAATATTGCTCAACTTAAAAATCTGGTAGAATAACAGGTTTTGCATTGGCATACATTTTGTGAAAGGTATTTAGTCAGAAACTCGTATCCATCATTATTTGGTAACTTCAATCCTTGATGAGTTGCCAGAAAACCACTAAATTTATGAGGAATATACTAAAAATGTGAGGCAAAAATGTGGGCAGTTGAGAGGTATAAATTGAGAACTTGCCCTTTTAGGAACAAGCAAATACAGTAGTTTATACATTAATTTATGTAGTGAAGCATTGTAGGTTCAGTCTTTCATGATATGGCAGAGATTTTCAGTTCTGAGAAAAAGTTTCAAGGGGCCAACCTAACCAACAAAATAAAATGCAAAAACAGCACACTTTTTGCTTCAAAAACTGTATAAATTTTGTACTGCAAATGGTAAGGAGGATATATTAAAATCCAAAGGTTTGTTACTTAACACATGCTTTAGAACATGGTCACTAAATATAGAGAAGACAAGTTACAGAAGAGACTAAGCCATGGTTTGTTGACTGAGATATGTTGGGTAAGATTTAGCTTTATATAACAGTCCAAGTTCTGGGTTTGTTTGTTTTTTTGACAACATATTTGATGTGTTAGTTAAATTTTAGGTGATTGTCAACGACAACCTAGTAGTGAGATATGAGACACTTGTTCACTGGTTGGGTTATTTTGTGAGATAATTTTGATTTCATTTGAACTGGTCAGACAGAAGACTGCTACATTTTTTTTTAGCATTTAGAAGTAGTTGAGAGTTTATAAGCCATTGTCTGAGACAACATAAATTTTTTTGAAGCAATGTAGTAAAGCTATTGTGTATGAGTGGATGCAATCTGATGATGAAAAAAACATTAAAGGGGTGGTCCTAGGATAGATCACTGGGGTACTCCTAAAGACATGGGTAGAAAGTACAAGTAGATCCAGTGGACACACTGTGTAGAGGGAGTGCAGTGAGACAGCTTTTAAATCACTACACTTTCAATTCTAACTTACACAGTCTGACTAGATGTAGCATTTGGGATACAGTAAAAATGATGCTATTTATCTACTTTAGTCTTTGGTTTAAGCTGTTAAGGAAGATGTTACTGCCATTCCCAAGCTATGCCTGCTCTAAAACCATGCTGTGTGTGTGTCTGGGAAAGACGACTGCTATTGCTGAACTGCTGCTCCTGTATGTGTGTGTGTGTGCGTGTGTGTGTGTATGCATATCTCCAGTATTTCTGATAGACATGACAGGATATCAATAGTCGACATGTGCATCTCTGTGTAGTGGAACCACGTCAGATTGTTTCCACAATGTGGGTACATACGATTCTGTAAAGGCTTGGTTAATTAATACTGGTACTGAGTATGCAGCAAGTTAAAAGGTATTCAGATGAAAGGTTATCTGGTACTGAAATTTAGGCTTATTATTTTAACAGCCATTTGAGAAATACCGTCTGAAAAAGGTCAAAAAAGATAGGATTTTTATTAAATTATTTAACTGTAGCAGTTCATTGAGGAAGGATTTGTTTTTATTAAGGACGTGGCAAGACTAAAGAACCGCAAGTTAAGAAAAGACTTATTTATTTACTGGCAATTGATAACCAGGAAAGTCCGACTGGGTCAGGAACCTATTTTCAGCGGAGGCCTCGGGAGAAAAACTCCAAAACAAATACAGACACATTAAAAGATTCTACAGTTAAAACTAGTCATCACATACATTTCAAGAACAAATACAGACATTAATAGACTTTGCAGTGATACATAAACATAACATGCATTTCTAGGCATAGTACAATTTACCATGAGAATAAATAATATATGGTAGATTGCAACAATTTGATTTACAATTCTAGTTTTAGAGTCATAACTTTAGTAGCAAAGCAGACTAAGTTACACGGTAGGCATAAAATATAGTAGCTTATCTTTGTAAGTGTAAAGGATAGAAGTTTAGTAAGGGTAAGACATAGAGAAGAGAATATGACTGTATAAAGATAGTAGAAGAAGTAGGGATTATCGAAAGAGATGAATGATGGTGGGAAAGTTAATGCGTGTAGCTATTCCATAACGTATAGGAGAATATTACTAGTGAATGACTGGGTAGAGAGGTTAGTGTGGCAGACATTCTAGGTGCTATAGGAGAAATATTATAGTGAGACCTTTGTCAAGAAGGAGGAGTTTTGGTAGAGAAGATGGGAAGATGTACCAGAGGTAATTCAGGAAAGGTGAAAGGAGGAATTAAAGAGAAATTGAAAAATATATAAATAAATTGCCAGGTGATAGGATAGAAAGAGAGTAACTGAAGGGGAGAGGCAGCAGGGGGAGGGAGACAAAGTCAGGGGAGATAGATTAAGTATGGTAGTCTTTAGTTAAGGAGGAAGGGCAGATAGGGCAGATAGGAGTGTTGAAAAAGTGATTTTTTACTGTGAGTTTATAAGTGTTAAAGGATTCTAAGGCACTGATATTTGGAGGAAGGGCATGCCATAATTTTGCAATGGCACAGGAGTAGAGACTGTGTCCAGCTCTTTTATTAGGTTTGTATACATTCAAGAGGAGAAGGTAAACACTTGCACCGCACCACACTCATCACATAGTCCCTCAAAACCTACACCACCAAAACACACACCTACATTTGCGGAGGCTCTCTGTACTAATCTGCCTCCAAAGCAGAAACGCAAGCAACCTCCAACCCCCAACACAACCCAAATGACACATAGTCCACATACTCAGTGTGCCACTCAACTACAGCCCATAAGGCATAACGTACACAACACTCTAGTCATAGGTGACTCTATAGTCAGGCACACTGATGTTCCACTAACCATGCTAAACAAGGAAAAAGTTGTCAGGTGCCAGGATCCGCCACATAACGCACGCACTCAGGTCACTCCACAACAAGTACAAATATGACTCTGTCATTGTCCATGTTGGTGTGAATGACCTGAGACGTACCTCCCTGGAGTACATGAAAAGAGACATGGAGGAGCTCTCTGATCTTGTAGCCCAGGCCGGTATGACCCTAGCCCTGAGTAGCATCCTGCCATCACCCAGAATGACACCACAGTACAAGGACAAAATGATTGACTTTAACAATTGGCTAAGCTTCTGGTGTCATTCTAAGGGAATCTAGTATCTGTCTGCCTGGGATGACATGATCGACAGACCACGCTGCTTTGCCAGAGATGGCCTGCACCTGTCGCCCTTGGGATTCCGGATACTGGCAAAGGCTCTTGCCACCCCTATAGTGCCTTTTTTAGGCAAGGTTCAAATGACAAATTCACCACCATAAGAGGTACAAGCAAGCAAAATCTGAGGGTAATGCTACTCAATGCTAGAAGTCTAAACCTCAAAATGCACTCACTCGAGGCACTCCTTAAAATGGAGAACACTGACATCTGTGCAGTGACAGAGACCTGGTTCAAAGCTCCAGAGAGCACCCCCTGCATTACCAGGCTATAATTCATACCACACTTTTCGGCCACCAAACCCGGACCGAAACACTAAAGGTGGAGGCATGTCCATATTCATTAAGGATATCCACAACTCCAAGCTAGTTGCTCAGCATAATGCATCCGAGATTATCCAAGTTCAACTAACTCTGGGCAAAACCGCAATCCAGATTGTAGCTTGCTGCAGACCCCCCACCATGCCCCAGGATTCCCACTCCTCTTTTCTTGATACACTGGAAAATATTAAGGTACAACCCAACACTCTAACAATGGGTGATTTCAACTACCCTACCATTAACTGGGAAAACTACTCATGTAGCAACTCTTTTGCTCAATGTTTTCTGGAAATCATCAATTCCAACGATTTGGATCAACTTATGCACACCCCCACTAGAGGCAGCAATGTCCTAGTCCTGGTCATCACCAACATGGGTGACCGGTGCTCCACACCAGAGGTCAGCTCCTCGTTGGTCAGATATGACCACAAGCTAATCACCCTAGACATCCACATCCCGCTCCCACCCCCAATTAGGGAAACCACCGTGAAAAATTTCTCCAAAGTCAACTTCACGCTTCTTCAGACAGAAGTGGCAAACTTCATGACACCCATGCAGATGGAAAACAGAGGTACGACTGCTGAATCCTACACAAATGCACTTTATAAGCACTTACACGAGTGCATGGATCGTGCTATCCCTAACAGAACCAAGATGCTATCCTCCAAAAAAGGGAAGCCAATCTGGTGGTCTTCTGCCATAAACTCTACAACAGAAGAAAGAAACTGTTACAAAAAAAAGAGTAAAATCCCACGATTGGAGAAACTCCCTGGTCAGCCTCAGTAAGAAGCTGAGATCCCTCATTAAATCCTCCAAAGCTAGTTATGAAAACAAAATTGCCACTGATTCTAAAGACAACCACAAAGCATTCTATAGCTATGTTAAACATCTCAATGGCAACACTCAGATCTGCTCTGAGTTGCAGCACAATGACACTAAATATACAGAACCAACTGATTTTGCCAATATCCTGGCAGATAGGCTCAGTGCTAACTTTACCCCCCTCTCACCACCTAAAGGGCCCATCTTTATACCGGAAGAATGCAAAGTTCCTGTAATCACGGCTGCACAGGGCTCTCCAAAGCCAAGAATACAGCATCCATGGGATCTGACAACATCCCAGGCTGCCTTCTACATGAACTACAGAATGAAGTGGCATCCCACCTAATTACCATGTTCAGTCATAGCCTCACCTCAGGCTTTGTGCCCATTGAATGGCGCACCACGACAGTTATCCCACTCCACAAAGGGGGGGCCACAACAGACCACGGGAACTACTGCCCCATTACCCTGATGAGCCTCGTCTGCAAGGCCATGGAACGTATCATCATGGAACTCATAAACAAAGACATTGGAGATCTCCAAACCCTGGATCCCACACAGTTTGGGTTTGTAAAAGGCTAATCATGTTTCCTAAACCTGATAGACATTTTTGAAGTAGTCACCAAAGCCATAGATGAGGGTAAGGTGGTTCACACAGCCTATCTAGAACTCGCCAAGGCATCTGACACCATCCCCTACTCTGGAATAACAGATAAACTCACTAAACTAGGTATAAATCCCTATGTCACAAGATGGGTTGCCAACTGGCTTACTGCAAGAACCCACACTGTGAAAGTAGCAGACTCCAAATCAGACTTCAGACCAGTGACAAGTGGAGTACCACAGGGTTCAGTCCTGGGTCCTTCTCCTGTTTGGTATCTACTTCTCTGAAGTACAGGCTAACACAGAAGGTCTTTGGCTAGCTAAATTTGCAGATAACTGCAAACTAGGAGCCATAATTGAAACTCCTAACGATGTGGACATCCTACAAAAGGGCCTCACTGAGACAGATGCCTGGTGTCAAAGACATGGTCTCAAGCTCAATGCCAAAAAGTGCATCATCCCCTTTGGTAAAAATTCTGTACCCATGAAATACCACATAGGCGGTAGTCTACTTAACACCAAAAGTGTGATAAGAGACCTTGGGACACAGGTGGACAGTAGTCTCTCCTTTGATAATCACATCATCAAAGTGGTCAGGAAATCCTTCTATGTGGCACACCTCATCACAAAAGGTTTCTCATCCAGAAAAAAAGAGGTCATTGTTCCCCTCTACTCATCACTCATTAGACCCATTATAGAGTACAACGCCCCTTTTGGTATGTACCTCACAAGACATCTACAACAACTGGAAAGGCCGCAAAAATACCTCACAAAGAGGATTACTGGCATCAAACACATGCCTTACGCAGACTGTCTCAAAAAACTCCAGCTTTACTCCATCGCATATCACCTACTCAGAGGCGATCTCTGCCTAACATACAAAGTTATGTCAAACCCAGAGCTGTTGGACATGCTCCACTTAAAGAAATCCCAATCCCTCCGAACTACACGCTCTAGGGACCTAAACCTTGTCACCACAATAAACAGAACATGCTGGAGGGATAGATTCCTGTCCCAGAGACTTCCCATACTCTGGAACAGACTACCTATCTATATCAAACAGAGCTCCTCATTAGCACTCTTCAAGAAAAATTTTGACGATTGGATGGGTAATAGGAAATTCACCCCGGGGATCCATTCTGTGGTTCTGCTTGACAGGGGCACAGGAAAATAATTTTCTTGGGTGGCGAAAGCCAGGGTACATTTTTAGCTAGGCTTGTATAGGCCCTAGGGCCAATAGCCTAATACCTACCTATGAACCTATTTAACAGTTGTTTGTTTGTGTAATGGAGAGTTTGGAATGGGGTGTAGGGATGTAAGATAGTTTTTAAGGTGGGGCAGCTGTACGGTTTGTATAATATTTTTTAAGTAAGAGATACTTGTACAAATTTACAATAATGGGGGAATTCTAGCCAGTTTAGTTTGTTAAGGGCATAACAGTGGTGCATGTGGTTAAGGTACACGGTTGCAAATTTGGCTATTTTATAACAGCATGATTTAAGCTTGTTCTTTAGGGACATACGGAGGTTGATGAAACTGGGGGCCCCGTAAGGGAGTAGAAAGGTACTGACTAGCATTTTTTTTGGTGGGATTATCAATGAATTGTTGGTGTCTGTAAAGTTTGCCAAGTTTAAAAAGTGCTTTTTTAACTGTACTAAGTATATGTCGTTGTCTATAGTGATACCCAGTAGCTTTGCCAGAGTTACAATTTCAATTTGTGCTTTATTCTGTGAATATATTTTGAAACAGTGTGTAAGTGGTTTTGGTGAGAATAACAGTAGCCTAGTTTTTTTTTTTTGGATTGAGTAGTAATTGTGCTTCATTTAACCAGGTTTCAACAGAGGTGAAGGCATCTTCTGTCATTTTTAACAGATGTTGAGGGTTGTTTGAGGAGGAGATAACAGTGGAGTCATCAGCTTATTGGATGAGTGTACTTTGAAGGGCGGCAGTATGAAGGTTGTTGATGAAAATATCGAAAAGAAAGGGTCCAAAAATAGATCCTTGAGGGACTCCTGTACTATTAACCTGGCATTCTAAGACTATTTTGCCATCTGAACACCGTCTATTTTTTTAGATAAGTTGAGAACATCCTAATGATATAGTTGTTGTAATAGTTTATGATGTGACACTGTATCAAAGGCCTTTGATAGGTCAGTAGGATTACTGATGTTAACTGGTCAACATACATAGCTTTGTTCATGGCATCTGTGAAGTATAGTAATGCAGTGGTTGTGCTATGTGCCAGTCGAAAACCATGCTGGGTAGATACAAGAAGGTTGCTATATGAAAGATATTTTATTGATTATATGTGTATACACTTAAAATAATTTAGATAATAGGAAGAGGATAGAAATGGGTCGATAATTTGTTAGTTTTTCCTCCCTTGAGTAAGGGGATTATGACAGATTTTTTTCCTGAGTTTAGGGACGTAAGATTCTGTGATGGATCTATTAACCAGAATGCTAACTGGGTAGGCTACTGCATCACGAGCAAGTTTTAAATATTCCGATGGAAGGTCATCAGCAGAGACAGAGCAAGGTTTTAGTTTGATAAGACTGTACGTTAGTAAGGTAGGTATAGATTGTAGAGAGAAAGTAGATGATGTAGGACTAACTGTAGACATTTGATGAAGAGGGGGTGGTATTTATGCTGGGGTTACTATTAACTGTGTCTGCTGGAATTAGAATTTTCTGTAAGGCTGGAGTTTGTATTAGGTGTGGAACAGTTTATAAGTTTAAGTATACTATCAATGAAGTGGGAGTTGAATATGTAAAGCCATTTGAGATGGCTGTTTGTCTGGGGATGGAGAGGAGTTTTGTGAGGTTCCAGGAGTAAGAAGTGCTGAGATAGTTTTCCAAATCTTTTTTAGGGGTATTTGTTGAGAGAATTTTTTTTTTGCCTTATTATGTAGCTGGTTATATTTTAGTTGGTTGGTTTCATCTTATATTCTTTGGCCATTCTTTCCAGGCAGAGTCTCTAGTTACTAAAATTTGTTTTGTGTTTTTTGTGAGCCAGGAAGCATGGTTTATTTTTGTCCTTTTGGTTCGAAGGGGGCTAAGGTGTTAAGGGTGTTTAAGAAGACTTTGTTGAAGTACTAATATTTTTAATGGGGACCAATTTATATCTTTTAAGATATTGTTAAATAGCTGCTGACTGAATTTGGTTAACCTTCTTGATGTTTTATAGGTGTGGGGTTTAGGCCATGGGGGGTCCTACAGGTATATGGTAGCAAGTGGTCATCTACGGTATTTGGGAGAGTGCTGGAATGGAAGTATTTATGAGGGTCATTTACTAGAATCCAATCTAAGGATGCACCTAGTTGATTACTCTTGTGCAGTCTGGTAAGGCTGGTGATAAAATGGGGAAAACCATGAAGATATATACTATTTATTGGGGAGTCCATGATTAGATTTTGTCAGTTGATATTTGTATCACTCATAACAATAGTTTCATTGGTGATATGGTAGTCCAGAAAAGAAAATCTTCTAATTTTGGGATGTTTTGGCTAGGAGGTATATGGATTACTCCAATGCATATTTGTTTAGAATTGTTTATTTGTATGGATGCTAAGAGAATTTCTGCATTACCAAAACACTGAACAGGTTTGGTGAGGAGGGTTATTACAAAGGTGTTACAATAAATTAATGCTACACCACCTGCTTTTTTAAGGGTTCTGTCATTTCTTAAAATATTGTATCCTTGATAGACTATTTCAGTATCTTGAATGTGTTTTCAGTAACTGCTACTGTATCTGGGTAGTACTGTGTTAGCCATGAGTGATATTCGGTGATTTTATTGCATATACTATGTACTTTTAGTGTTATTAATTGCAAATTCTTAACAGGAATCTGTTGAAATCCACTGTGGATGACTGGGCTGTGTTTATCTGGACTGTTCTTGTGGGTGATGTAAGGTTTTATTCCCAGTTTATTTGGCTTTTGTACAATGCTTGAATGCAGAATTTGGCCAGTTTGAGTTATGCTGTTTGTACCATTTTGCCTTCAACCATTGCTGTTACCTTTTCAAAAAATCCAATGGGATGAGTAAGCATGACCTGCCCCTGACAAATCCAAACTGAGATGGGTCCAGTGATTGGAGGTTCCCTATGTCCTAACCGATTCCATGATGAGTCTTTCCATGGCTTTGCATTTTAGGGTTGTCAGACTTGGTGGTCTGTGGAAGCTCCTCCCTTATGGAGGGGAATGATTGTAGCTGTTTTCCATTAAGTTGGTACAAAATCTGAATGGAGGCTGAGACTGAACACTGTTATTAGGGGTGTGGCTAAATTAAGCTTCATGCTATTTAAGATGCATGCAGGGATATTGTAAGGGCTCTACAATACAGTAGTTTTAGTTTTTGATGTCAGTGTTAGGACCTGATGTTTGGTAGCAAGCCAGTTTCAGGTGTATCTTTAGACGGATGGAGTGGGGAGAGAGGAGTAAAGTTAGAGCTAGATTTATCAGCCAGTAGGCTAGCTATACCTTTGGCCTTGGTATAGGTAGCATTATTCACAATCAGCTTTTGAGATTGAGCATAGCTACAAAATGACTTGAAATTTTCTTTGGCGTACGACATACACCTCCAGGCTGGTCAAACGGTATGACCAGTAACCGAACCATAGAGTGGAACACCTAGTCTAGCCCAAACATCAGAGCACAGAGATTCCTCAACTTTATCAATGCCAGTGTAATTGATCAGCTGGTCAACACCCCTATAAGAGTTGAAAATATCCTCGACCTGGTCCTAACCAACTTGAGTAGCCACTGTAGCACTCCTACAATGTCATCCTCCTTCGTAAGATCTGACCGTAAAGCGATCACCTTTAAAGTCACCATCTCCCCTGATCCCACCATTGTCAGGGTCAAACAAAAAAACTTTTCTGAAACCGACTACAAATCTCCTCACACAGGTATAAGCAGCTTCACAGCCTTCCCTTCAGTAGGAACTAGCACTAATGTCAAAGCCTACACCAAAAAACTATATGTGCACCTACATAGCTGTATGGACTCAGGTTTACTTTTCTTTGAGGAAGACGATTTGGTCTTGTCAGGTATTGCTATCTGGTGGACAGTAGCAATAAACAAAATGTATAACAGACACAAAAACATACTCGGAGGCTCTAAATAAAAATCTGCCTAAGCAGCAGAGACCTCCAAAGCAGACACCCAAGCAACCGCTACCCCAAAACAAAACACGTGCAACACATATGTCACAAAGCCAGTGTGCCGAACAGTCACAGCCCTTAAGGCTAAACAACACACCTGATACACTTGTAATAGGTGACTATCGTCAGGCACACTGACGTCCCGCTCACCAGGCTGAACAAGGAGAAGGTCACGGTGAGCTGCCTGTCAGGCGCTAGGAACCGCCACATAACACAAGCACTCAGGTCAGACCAAGGCAAGTACAAATATGACTCAGTCATTGTCCATGCTGGTGTGAATGACCTGAGACGTACCTCCCCGGACTACATGAAAAGAGACATAGAGGAGCTCTCTGAGCATGTAGCCCAGGCCGGTATGACCCTGACCTTGAGTAGTATCTTACCCTCACCAAGAATGATGCCACAATATGAAGACAAGATGATCAATTTCAACAATTGGCTTAAGTATTGGTGTCATTCAAAGGGGATCCAATGCCTGTCAGTCTGGGATGACATGCTCGACAAGCCACAATGCTTCGCTAGGGACGGCTTGCACCTGTCACCCCTGGGCTTTTGGATATTGGCAAAGGCTCTTGCTACCCCCATAGTGCCTTTTTTAGGCAAGGCTCAAAAGACAAACCCACCTCCATAGGTATCACAAGGGATAAGAAACTAAGAGTAATGCTACTCAACGCCAGAAGTCTAAACCTCAAGATGCACACACTCAAAACTCTCCTTAGCATGGAGAACATCGATATCTGTGCAGTAACAGAAACCTGGTTCAATGCTCCCGAGAGCACCCCAGCACTACCAGGTTATACCTCATACCATGCTTTTTGGCCCCAAAACTTGGATCGAACCACAAAAGGAGGGGGGAGTATCAATATTCGTCAAAGATACCCACACCTCCAGGTTGGTGGCATAGCACGAAGCATCAGAGACTATCCATCTGCAACTAACAGTGGGTAAAACTGCCTTCCAGTTTATAGCCTGCTACAGACCACCCTCCCAAACCCAGGAACCCCACTCGGCCTTCCTGAGAACACTGGAAAATATGAAGGTCTCTCCAAACACCATTATATTGGGTGACTTCAACTACCCAAACATGGACTGGGAGCATTACTCTAGCTCCAACACCCTAGTCCAAAGGTTCCTAGAATTTATAAACTCAAATGCTATGGAACAACTTGTTACCACTCCCACAAGAGGGGAAAACATACTGGACCTGATCATCACCAACATGGGGACTCTATGCTCCAGACTAGAAGTGTATCCCTCACTGGTAAAATCAGACCATAAACTAATCTCACTGGATATTCACATCCCGACTCCACCCCCTGCCCTGAAAACCACAGTGAAAAACTTCTCTAAAGCAAATTTCACACTCCTTAAAACTGAGGTGGAATCCTTCAAAGCCCCCGGGCCTGTGGAAAATACGGCCCAGACCGCAGAATCCTTCATAAACACATTCTATGAACACCTTCAGGAATGCATGGATCATGCAATCCCAAATAAAACCAAGACCCAATCCTCCAAAGGCAGACGTCCTGTCTGGTGGACCCCAGCCATAAACAAACTATACAATAGAAGGAGGAAGCTACTAGATGATAGAGCAAATTCCCAAAAAGGGAAGGCATCTCTGATCGGTATTAGCAAAAAACTACGGGCACTCATAAAATCGTCTAAGGCCAGCTTTGAGAGAAAAATTGCACAGGACACTAAGGATAATCACAAGGATTTCTTTAGTTATGTTAGGAACCTGGGTGGGAATTCTCAGATATGCTCAGAATTAGTCCAAAATGACAAAAAATACACCAAACCCACATTTATTGCCAATATCCTAACTGACAGGTTCAGCGCAAACTTCTCCCCCCCACCAAAAGGGCAAATATCTATCCCAGCAGAGTGCTGCCCCCCTGACATCTCAGATGCTCAGGTAAGAGCTGCCCTCTCCAAAGCAAAAAACACAGCATCAATGGGACCAGACGGTGTCCCATGCTGCGTCCTACATAAACTCCAAGAAGAGCTAAACCCAAACATAAAACTACTGTTCAATCTCAGCCTTACTACAGGATATGTACCCAAAGAGTGGCGTACAGCAACAGTGGTCCCTCTCCACAAAGGTGGTGCCTCAACGGATCCTGGAAACTATCGCCCCATAAGCCTGACTAGCTTGGTCTGCAAAGCTATGGAAAGGATCATCATAGACCTCATAAATAAAGATATTGGGGACATACAGACACTGGATCCTACCCAGTTCAGCTTTAAGGGCAGATCCTGCCTCAAACCTGGTTGATTTCTTTGAAACAGTCACCAAGGCCATTGACGAGGGGAAGGTGGTCCACACAGCCTACCTGGACCTCGCAAAAGCCTTCGATACAATACCCCACTCGGGCATTATAGATAAGCTCACCAGCTTAAATATAAACCCCTATGTCACTAGATGGGTTGCAAACTGGCTAAAGGACAGAACCCATATGGTTACAATTGCTGGAGCCATGTCAGACATCAAACCAGTTATAAGTGGCGTCCCACAAGGCTCAGTCCTGGGACCTCTCTTGTTCGGTATATATTTCTCGGAGGTACAGGCCAACACGGAAGGACTGTGGCTGACCAAGTTCGCAGATGACTGCAAACTGGGCGCCATAATAGACTCTCCAGCCAACACAAGCATCCTCCAAAAGGGCCTCATAGAAACAGACAACTGGTGCCAGAGCCATGGCCTCAAGCTAAACGCCAAAAAGTGTGTAGTCATCCCCTTTGGCAGAAACAAAGTGCCCACAAATTACCACATAGGTGGTAATCCATTAAGTACAGAAGAAGTAATTAGGGACCTGGGGACCCAAGTTGATAGCAGTCTCTCATTTGACAACCACGTGGCCAAAGTGGTTAGAAAAACATTTTATATAGCCCACCTAATCATGAAGGGATTCACATCTAGATCAGGGGAGGTCATCTTGCCTCTTTACTCATCCCTCATCAGGCCCATAACTGAGTACAATGCCCCTTTTGGGATGTACCTTACCAGACACATGCAGCAACTGGAAAGACCCCAAAAGTACCTCACCAAGAGGATCAAAGGGCTCAAACAGATGCCATATGCTGCCCGGTTAAAGAAACTCCAGCTCTTCTCAGTGGCATACCGCCTGCTCAGAGGCAATCTGTGCCTGACGTATAAAGCCATGTCCAACCCGGAATTAATAGACATGCTGCACCTCAGAAAATCCAAATCCCATTGAGCTATGCACTCGAGAGACTTGAACCTCAGCACTGAAATAAATAGGACATGCTGGAGGGACAGATTCATAACCCAGAGGCTCCCTTCACTCTGGAATAAAATCCCAGTCCAGGTTAGGCAGAGTCCGTCATTGACTCTCTTCAAGAGGAATCTTGATGAGTGGATGGGAGATCATAGGTTTACCCCAAGTATCACTTCTGTGTCACTGTTAGACAGAGGCACAGTATACTAACCTCGAAAAAGGGCATAGCAAAATTAATTTAAAATGGGTGGCGAAAGCCAAACACACTCTGGCTAGGCTTATAAATGCCCCAGGGCAGATAGCCTAGTTTGAACCTATGAACCTATAAGTAAAAAAATTGGTGTCCAGGGCCAGGAAGGAGCAGTATGCAATATTTTGCCTTCATCTGTTGCTTTGGTGACCCTTTCAAAGTGCACCAGGCTAAGCAAGCATGACCTCCGCTTGACAAGACTAAACTGAGTTGGACATTGATCAGATCCATGATAGTTTCCCATGGCTTTACATATGACTCTAGTAAGGCTTATGGGCCATTAGCTTCCCAGGTCCATGGAATGCTCCACCCTTTGTAGAGGGTTGACAGTCCTTCCTTCATTTGGCACGAAGCCTATTTTGTTTCTAGTGGGCTCAATAGGTCATGCTTCATGCTCTTACACAGGCAGCCTGGAATATTAAGTAGACCCACCAAAGCAGCATTTTTGACCTTGTAGAGTGCTTTAAGGACTTATTTACTAATGTTAACGGGGGTGTAATGGTTGTGGGTCCTTTTCGACTGGTGTCTTAAGGCAGGCGGGCGGTGTAAAATTGGAGATGAATGTATTGATCAGTACAATTACTGTATCATCCAACTTGGAGCAAGTGTCCTTATTTACAATTACTTCATCATATGGCTGTGTATTGCCTTTCAGTTTTGCAAGCATAACTGAGACATGCCTTATGAGTGTCCGTAGCCCGGGAGGTGAAGTTTTAATTCAGTCACTCAAGATGCGCATTTAGTTTGAGGAAGTTTTTACCTTGCTGGCATTGGACTTCTAATTTTGACATGATGTTCTCCCTTATGTTGTGCAGCCATGTAATTCTCGGATTCTTACTATGAGGAGGTATATCTGCTTAAATGGCTTTTGTGAATGAAAATGCATCAGCAGTTTTCCATGGCTTTGCGGAGGCTTTAAATTTTAATAAGATGCCTATTCAAAGCGTGAAGTGTGTCTTGGAATAATTACTACATGTTCCAAGAATAGCCGTGTACAAAGGCTTTTATTTCAAAGGACACAGTTCTATGGTCCTACCCGACCAACAGGGATGTTTCATAAGGGGATGTGTGCAACATTCCCCCATATTGAGGACTATGTCAAGAATGATTGCACCCCTATTGGGTGTTTGTCCTAGCTGATCCATGGCATTCATTTTGATAGAATTCCATGCATCCCTTCATATTGATACAAATCCATGAATCTATAGGCCTGCAAGTTTTGGGTCATATATGATTCCCCTGTTGTACAGGACAACATTAAGTCAGCCTGGGGTATGTTGGGTTGAATGGGAAATAACCAGTTCATATAAGTGATGTAGTGAGTTAACAAGTGAGGGTAGCTCTAAGTAAGTAGCACGTGAAACCTGAACAAGCACCTAGAATAATTCATTACAGTTTCCACGCCTTAAGTCTGAAAATGAATTCACATACTCATGGAGCTGTTAGACAAACCGGACTAGCTGCATATTGATGGATAAAGGTGTATGGGCATGTAGGGTGGTTACTACACTGCAAAATTGCTAGGGCTTTTTGGAAGGCATGAGCAAACACCAGTATATTACAGCCATAGCACCAATTGCACTGGAGACTGGCAAATGGATTTATTAAGGCATTTTGTCCATGCACATGAATATTTCAAAAGTCAGTCCTTGCAGTGGCATCTATTATGTGATTCAAGGAAAATTAACCTTTATGTCCTTGATTGGAAAAAAATGCTTTGTGATAAGTGACATTTAAGCATTCACCAATGGCCACAGTCACATCTGGACACAACAAAAAGGAAGGGAAAATATAGTGATGTGGTTTTTATGTACAAAGAAAAATCCAGGGACACTGCAAAAGTATTTTTGAAAACCAACCAGTGGAGTAAACCTACTTTGGAGATGTCAATCTCAAATTTTAACAAGGTGGAAGCATGAAGTAAGTGATACCTTAACACTTAAATTACTAAAGATCTGAACAACTGGTTCAGAGTCAAAATATTTTATTCTGTAGCTCCTTGGTGCAAGACCTTCCAAGAGTTGCTACATAAACTGGATGTGAATGCAGTCACGTAAGGCCATGTCTATAGTGCAGCAAAAAAAAAATGTCCCCTCTTTCAAAGGAAATGCTAGAACACAGATTAAATTACATGAGTCAAGCACCCTACAGAGAGCTGCCAATCACAGCAATTAACAGGTCAAATTACCCTCAGGACTTTGACAGCTAGGGAAGCTAAGTGTTACGAGGGAGGGGAGAAGTAGCTGGACTGGAATACATTCTCTCACAAATTAGTGCTATTTAAATTTAATTAGGAAAAAAGGCAGCAGTAAGCAGCACTTTGAGTGTGTTCTGTGACATTTGCACTGATTCTGTTTGAAGTAGCTCATAGGTAGGTACTAGGCAATTGGCCCTAGGGCCTATATAAGCCTAGCCAAAAATGTACTTTGGCTTTCGCCACCCAAGAAAATTATTTTCCTGTGCCCCTGTCGAGCAGAGCCACAGAAGTGATCCCTGGGTGAATTTCCTATTTCCCATCCAATCATCAAGATTTTTCTTGAAGAGTGCTAATGAGGACCTCTGTTTGAAATAGATAGGTAGTCTGTTCCAGAGTATGGGAAGTCTCTGGGACAGGAATCTATCCCTCCAGCATGTTCTGTTTATTGTGGTGACAAGGTTTAGGTCCCTAGAGTGTGTAGCTTGAAGGGATTGGGATTTCTTTAAGTGGAGCATGTCCAACAGCTCTGGGTTTGACATAGCGTTGTATGTTAGGCAGAGATTGCCTCTGAGTAGGCGATATGCGACTGAGTAAAGCTGGAGTTTTTTGAGACGGTCTGCATAGGGCATCTGTTTGAGGCCAGTAATCCTCTTTGTGAGATATTTCTGTGGCCAGTTGTTGTAGATGTCTTGTGAGGTACATACCAAAAGGGGCGTTGTACTCTATAATGGGTCTAATGAGTGATGAGTGGAGGGGAACAATGACCTCTTTTTCTGGATGAGAAACCTTTTGTGATGAGGTGAGCCACGTAGAAGGATTTCCTGACCACTGTGGCAATGTGATTATCAAAGAAGAGACTACTGTCCACCTGTGTCCCAAGGTCTCATCACATTTTCGGCATTAAGTAGACTACCAGCTATGTGGTAGTTCATGGGTACACAGGTTTTACCAAAGGGGATGACAATACACTTTTTGGCATTGAGCTTCAGGCCATGGCTTTGACACCAGGTATCTGTCTCAGTGAGGCCCTTTTGTAGTACGTCCACATCATTAGGCGTTTCGATTATGGCTCCTAGTTTGCAGTCATCTGCAAACTTTGTTAGCCAAAGACCTTCTGTGTTAGCCTGTACTTCAGAGAAGTAGATAACAAACAGGAGAGGACCAAGGACTGAACCCTGTGGTACTCCACTTGTGACTGGTCTGAAGTTAGATTTAGAGTCCGCTACTTTCACAGTGTGGGTTCTGACGTGAGCCAGTTGGCAACCCATCTTGTGACATAGGGACTTAATACCTAGTTTAGTGAGCTTACCTATAATTCCAGAGTGGGGGATGGTGTCGAAAGCCTTGGTGAGATCTAGATAAGCTGTGTGAACCACCTTACCCTCATCTATGTCTTTGGTGACTGCTTCAAAAAAGTCATCAGGATTAGGAGACATGATCTCCCTTTTACAAATCTGAACTGGGTAGGGTCTAGAGTTTGGAGATTACCAATGTCTTTGAATATGAGTTCCATGATGATATGTTCCATGGCCTTGCAGACCAGGCTCATCAGACTAATGGGGCGGTAGTTCCCAGGGTCTGTCGTGGCTCTCCCTTTGTGGAGTGGGATAACCGTCGCGGTGTGCCATTCAGTAGGCACAAAGCCTGAGGTGAGGCTATGACTGAACATGGTACTTAGGTAGGGTGCCAGTTCATTCTGTAGTTCATGTAGAACACAGCCTGAGATATTGTCAGATCCCATGGATGCTGTGTTCTTGGCTTTGGAGAGTGTTTTTTTACCTGTGCAGCCGTGACTACAGGAACTTTGCATTCTTCTGGTATAGAGATGGGCCCTCTAGGGGGTGAGAGAGGGGTAAAGTTAGCACTGAACCTATCTGCCAGGATATTGGCAATATCAGTTGGTTCTGTATATTTAGTGCCATTATGCTGCAACTCAGAGCAGATCTGAGTGCTGCCATTGAGATTCTTGACATAGCTATAGAATGCTTTGTGGTTGTCTTTAGAGTCAGTGGCAATTTTGTTTTCGTAACTAGCTTTGGAGGATTTTATGAGGGAGCTCAGCTTCTTACTGAGGTTGACCGGGGAATTCCTCCGGTCATGGGATTTTATTCTTTTTTGCAACAGTTTCTTTCTTCTGTTGTAGAGTTTGTTTATGGCAGTGGACCACCAGATTGGCTTCCTTTTTTTGGAGGATATCATCTTGGTTCTATTAGGGATAGCATGATCCATGCACTCGTGTAAGTGCTTATAAAGTGCATTTGTGTAGGATTCAGCAGTCGTACCTCTATTGTCTGTCTGCATGGGTGTCATGAAGTTTGCCACTTCTGTCTTAAGAAGTGTGAAGTTGGCTTTGGAGAAGTTTTTTACAGTGGTTTCCCTAATTGGGGGTGGGAGAGGGATGTGGATGTCTAGGGTGATTAGCTTGTGGTCAGATCTGTCCAACGAGGAACTGACCTCTGGTGTGGAACACCGGTTGTCCATGTTGGTAATGACCAGATCTAGGATATTGCTGCCCCTGGATGGGGGTGTGAATAAGTTGATCCAAGGCGTTGGAATTTATGAATTCCAGAAACCGTTGAGCAAAGGAGCTAGTACATGAGTAGTTTTCCCAGTTAATGGTGGGGTAGTTGAAATCGCCCATTATTAGAGTGTTGGGTTGTACCTTAATACTTTTCAGTGTATCAAGAAATGAGGAGTGGGAATCCTGGGGCATGGTGGGGGGGTCTGTAGCAAGCTACAATTTGGATTGCGGTCTTGCCCAGAGTTAGTTGCACTTGGATAATCTCGGATGCATTATGCTGTGCAACTAGCCTGGAGGTGCGGATATCTTTAATGAATATGGACACACCTCCACCTTTAGTGCTTTGTTCCGGGTTAGGTGGCCGAAAGGTGTGGTATGAATTATAGCCTGGTAATGCAGGGGTGCTCTCTGGAGCTTTGAACCACGTCTCAGTCACTGCACAGATGCCGATGTTCTCCATTTTAAGGAGTGCCTCGAGTGAGTGCATTTTGAGGTTTAGACTTCTAGCATTGAGAAGCATTACCCTCAGATTTTGCTTGCTTGTACCAGTTACGGTGGTGAATTTGTCATTTGAACCTTGCCTAAAAAAGGCACTATAGGGGTGGCAAGAGCTTTAGCCAGAATCTGGAATCCCAAGGGCGACAGGTGCAGGCCATCTCTGGCAAAGCAGCGTGGTCTGTCGATCATGTCATCCCAGGCAGACAAATAATGATCCCCTTAGAATGACACCAGAAGCTTAGCCAATTGTTGAAGTCAGTCATTTTGTCCTTGTACTGTGGTATCATTCTGGGTGATGCCAGGATGCTACTCAGGGCTAGTATCATACCTGCCTGGGCTACAAGATCGGAGAGCTCCTCCATGTCTCTTTTCATGTAGTCCAGGGAGGTACATCTCAGGTCATTCACACCAATATGGACAATGACAGTGTCATATTTGTACTTATTATGGAGTGATCTGAGTGCGTGCATTATGTGGCGGATCCTGGCACCTGACAGGCAGCTGACAGTAACTTTCTCTTTGTTTAGCCTGGTATGTGGAACATCAGTGTGCCTGACTATAGAGTCACCTATGACTAGAGTGTTGGGTATGTTGTTATGCCTTATGGGCTGTGGTTGAGTGACACACTGAGTTTGTGGGCTATGTGTCATTTGGGTTGTGTTGCGGGGTGGAGTTTGCTTGCATTTCTGCTTTGGGGATCCCTGATGCTTGGGCAGGTTTTTATTGAGAGCCTCCACGAATGTAGGTGCGTGTTTTGTGTTTCTATGTGTGTGTGTTTTGGCGGTGTAGGATTTGAGGGGACTATGTGATGAGTGCGGTGTGATGCAAGTGTTTACCTTCTCCTCCTGACTGTCTAGTCCAGTCTTGGGTGAAGAGAGCTTTGCTTCCAGTTTGGCTATATAAGTGCATCTCTCACAGGTTGTAGTGTTGGGAGGTAGGAGGACAGGGTTGTCTGTGTACATGAAGCAATTGCTGCATTGCCCCAAGATGCTCAGATTCATCTGGTAGGTGGGAGAAATCACCGGGAGATGACCCTTGGACATGCCTGGAAAGGTGCTTATTTATTAAGTACTAAAAACTGTTTTCCTCTAGACAAGTGAGGAAAGTTGAGCGCTGTAGTAATTTGCAGCTTATTTTGTGCTTACAACGAGTTCTGAACAAGTGCTGAGTTCAAAGAAACCGATTTGAGTGCTGAAATTAGAAAATTGGCTAGTTCTAAGAAACAAAATTAAGCTAGAAGGCTTCCCTCCAACACAGAAAGAATTGGGGGCTCAGAAGCCTACAAACAGTCTAGACCACTTACAGGAAAGGCAGAAAACAAGCTTAATTTTTTTTTTCTTTCCCAAATGCGCTCTGTACACAGTAGGAGTGCCTGAAATCAGAATATGATCTCACTGCAGTCAGTTGAGTGAGCAAATGAGATGGGCCCAGGAGGAGTATCCAAACACAAATTTACAAGAGGGGCGGGCAGTTTTAAAGCCACCAAACAGGGAGGGTGGGTGGGGAACTAACTGAAAAAACAGAGTCAAAACTTACAGTTCAGTTAATGTTCAATGCAACACAAATAAATAAATTTAAATGCTGTATTATTTGAAAAAAGTGCAGATAAAAGGTACTTAAATTCTCTTATACGTCCAGTTGAATACAGCTAGATCTTAGCCGTCCAAAGCAGAGGTTTTAAGCAGAAAATATTTCAAAATGTACCACTTAAATAGGCAGTGACAGGATATCAATGAATGAGACTACCTCCGCCTGCAATTACTAATAGGCAATAAAATTCTAGCACGCACTAACTGAAAAAAAACTTCCAGTTCAGTTAATATTCAATGCAACACAAATAAATCAATTTAAATGTTGTATTATTTGAAAAAAAGTGCAGATAAAAGGTACTTAAATTCTCTTATACGTCCAATTGAATACAGCTAGATCTTAGCCGGCCAAAGCTGAGGTTTTAAGCAGAAAATATTTCAAAATGTACCACTTAAATAGGCAGTGACAGGATATCAATGAATGAGACTACCCCCGCCTGCAATTACAAACAGGCAATAAAATTCTAACAAGCACTAACTGAAAAAACAGTGTCAAAACTTCCAGTTCAGTTAATATTCAATGCAACACAAATCAATTTAAATGATGTATTATTTGAAAAAAGTGCAAATAAAAGGTACTTAAATTCTCTTATACATCCAGTTGAATACAGCTAGATCTTAGCTGGCCAAAGCTGAGGTTTTAAGCAGTAAATAAACAGAATGGTGTGAGCAGGATTCGAACCTGCGAGGGGGATCCCCATTGGATTTCAAGTCCAACACCTTCACCTCTCGGCCATCACAGCACTTTCATCAGGAAATATTACTTACAAAGTACTGACTAGAAGTGAGGTGTACGCATGTAACATCTATGCATGATATAACATTTTTGACCCAAGGAATGCATTCTGGGATACTGAATGGCAAACTGATTTACCAAAATCATGTCAAGATGCTAGACCTCATGTGGTCAGACTCTGGAATTACATATAAAAATATTTAAAATCCTGTAAATAATCCCAGAGTGTTGTTAAAATGTAGGAAACATCAAGCCATGATGAAATAAATATGTTTTTTGAGTATGTGGGTGCGGTACTCCTTTAATGAATTACTTATTATGTTCCTGAGTTGACTGGAGTTATCTTTGCAGTTTCATTTGTATGGTATTGTTAATGCTTTACTTTGTTTTTATCATTTTTCTAATGCCTCCAAGTTGTCTACAGTTCTGTAGACCTTGCGATGTTTTGTTTGTTTGCCACGTTTTCCAGGCTTTGTCCAAAATTTTCATTTTTTGGTGGGTATTTTGTGTTAGGCAATTGGCAGGAGTTTCTTCTGCATGGTGCATTTACTGAATTTGGGATAGTGAGAATGGTTTGCTTAAAGTATATTACACAGTCTAGTTTGATAGGTTTGACAGAGACCCAATTTGAATTTTTAAGTAGGCTGTTAAAAATCTCTGTTGAAGTATTTCTTGTTCCATGGCCAGCTACATATTTCATTGAACAGAGATGGGATGAAGGTCACTTACGATATCTGGGAGAGTTCATTTTATGAGATGAAGTCAAGAACTACTTTAATATACTTTCTTTACCTGTTGTTTTATATGTTCTTGTGGATGACTACAAGATATATTAATTCATAAAAAGTTATCGTATATGCCTGCTGATACTATTATTGCCTTGGGTTAATGTCCCATTTAATGATGAAGTCCAACTGAATGATGAGGTCATGAATTTAGGTGTATGATAACCCTTCCAGGGTGTGGATAATTAAGTCCTCAGGGATGGGCAGAATATAAATAGCAGCTACATGCAGAAATTTACAGGTGTTTATTTTCAAGGTTGTTAGTAAAAAATCTGCTTTGGTGACCTCTGGTATTGAAGTTGAGCATGGTTTAAAATATAGGTGACTGGAAAATAAAGCAGCAGTTCCTCCTGCTCTTCCATTTAATCTATCAAAGTGCACAAGATTGTACTCATAGTCTACTTTTAGTTTTAGACATGTTTCTGTCATTGCTAATACATCTGGATGGCAAAAAAAATCCAGGAATGTATGCTAGGCAGTTTGTTACAAAACATTTCTAGCATTTAGATGAAAGATTTAAGTCCTGGAATTAAATTTGATTGACAACTAGTAGGAGCAGCTATGGGACATTGTGGGACACCTGACCCTGGGTACGATTCTGTGTGTCCAAAGTTAAGGAGTTCTATTGTGGGAATATTTGAATAGTTACATACACGGAGTAGCTTTAGTAGGAAGTATTGTACTTTTCTATTAGCGAATGATTTCTTTGCAAGTATATAGGTTTATAGTGGGTAACTATCTCATTGGCTTGTTTTCTGTGCAGTATGGTACAAGTTGAGATTAAAGGGTATGTTGCAGTAGTGGGCAGTGCTACATGGCTAGGTATGATAGGGTAATTAGAAGAGAGACATTTAGTATACTGACATGTATTTACATTTAGTATATATAGCTGATAAATATTTTTTTCTTTATGTTAAAACTTATCTATAGATATGGGTTTACAACACTTGTCAATTTGCACTTTAATCAACACAGTACCATGTGGATGTGTACTTGATTGCATGGATGTTTCAACATGCATGTGATGTCAAAAAGAGGCAGTATTGGTTGGGGAAGTTAAGTGTATGGGTGCATTTATGAGTTAAGGTTACAGTAAAGTATAAGGTAGGTGAAAGACTGCTTTATGTATGTGGGAGGTGCATGTTTGTGCAAGTGTTACTAGTTACAGTTAAGAGTAAGAGTTATGTAAGGAGTCAGATCTATCACAGTGCATGTGTGTTTGCATGTAGTGAGTGTCCAAGACTTGTCTTGTGCAGTGGTAGTGTTACAAAAAGTGCTTTTATAAGGTCAAGTAGTCAGTTAAGGCTACCACTAGCATGCTTTACTAAGGTGGACAGGGAAGCCTGCCCTCATGCCCACATTACTAATGCATGCTAACAATAAGTCGATACAGGAAAGTTGTGTAAAATCTTACCATAACCATAGATGTCTTTCTCTTCTATGTTGCAGTATTCTACATGAGGGTTTACCCTTCTTCCAGCCAGGTTTCCAAAGATTTTCTGTCCCTCTGGGTGTGTCGGACATATGATGTGGCAGCAGGAATGTGGGCCATAAAAGTGACGTCTGCACGCACCAGCCCTCAGAACCTAAAGAGGCCCCAGTCGAAGCCAGTCCTATAAGGGCATAGCCTGTCCAGTGTCACCCAGGAGATACATGTAGTCTGACAAGAGGGGAAGGAGGGAGGGAAGGAATACTGCAACATGGAAGAGCAGTACATATGTGGTTATGGTAAGATTTTACACAACTTTCCTATGTCCTTCTATTCCAGTGTTGCAGTATTCTACATGTGGTTGAGTGCCAATGTTCACTGAGTATTTGGAGGTGGCCTAGATGATGTTTCCAGGAATCCATGTAGGATAGCCCTGGCCAACCCTGCCCTAGCTCTGGAGATATGGTCCAGTTTTGTAGTGTTTGGTAAAGATGTGCACTGAGGACCAAGTAGCTGCCTCAAGTATGGTGTTAGTGTCTAACCCCTAAAAAAGGGCTCCAGAAGAGGCCATTGCCCTAGTGGAGTGGGCTTTGACATTTCCCTGCAAGGTCTTTCCATGGTGTAGGTAGCAGACGGAAATGGCCCTGGGAGACAAACAGTTGGTAAGATTTCCTAAAAGGTTTGGTTTTATGAAGATAAAACCTAAGTTGTCCGTGAACGTCTAGGGAATGAAGTACTCTCTCACTATTCCCCTGAGGATTAGGGAAGAAGGTAGGCAAGTGGATGGCCTGGTTCAAGGATAGGTCATTCACTACTTTGGGAGTGAATGACGGGTTAGTCCTGAGAGTCACCCTGTCCAGGAGGAAGACTAAAAATGGTGGTGTAGCAATAACAGCTTGCAATTCTGAGACCCTTCTGGCAGAGGTCAGAGCTGCCAACAAAACAGTCTTCCATGTGCAAAACTTTTATGGGAGCTTTGTCTGCTGGCTCAAAGGGGGCTAGAGTGAGTTTTTCTAATAAATAGTTAAGGTCCCAGGGGGGAGGAGATGGCTTCTTGGGTGGTCTCAAGTGCAGTACTCCTTTGAGAAACAGATTAGCGGAGAGTCTGGATGCAAGGGGAGGTTCCAGAGGAAGGCAGGCAGAGATGCAGACAAATGTGCTTTCACAGGTGAGTACGACAGCCCTGTCTGCATAACATCACGCAGGTAAGATAGGATGATAGGAATATCGCTTTCCATCGCGTCCAACTGTCTTTTGTGATACCAAACGGAAAACCTTTTCCATTTAGAGATAGGATTTCCTTGAGTTGGGTTTCCTGGCCTCCTGCAGGACAGTGAACACGTCCTCATTGTATAGGTGTCTGAATGGGGTCAGAATCCTATCAGCCACAGGGTGAGGTGCAAGGACTGCCACTGTGGGTGTATCCGAGTCCCATTGTTTTGTGTGAGGAGGTCCACTGAAGGGGGTAACTTGTGGTGATTGCCCTTGGACAGGTGAAGAGGAAGAGGGAACCAGTACGGTCTCGGCCAGTAGGGGTTACCAGCAAGATTTTGGGCGAGTCCTGCTGAATTTTCAGCAGGACCCTTTCTATCAGTGGGAAGGGGGAAATGCATACAGGAACTTCCCCTTCCAGGTCATCAAGAAGGCATCTGTTGGGGTCTGGTGTCCTGGTGCAGTAGCCAGGAAGCTGCCTGTTTATGGAGGGGGTGAACAGGTCTATCTCCGGAATACCCACTTGTGGACCATAGTCAGGAAAACATCTCTCTGCAGCATCCATTCGTGGTTGTTCGAAGTGGTTCTGCTTAGGTAAACTGCCTGGGAATTGTGCAGGGATGGGCGATCCCCTGTGAAGTAGCCAGCTCCCACACCTGCAGAGCTAGTCTGCATACGAGGTAGTACTTGGTCCCTCCCTGCTTGCTGAGATACCACAGGACTGTTGGTGTTGTCTGTGAATATCTTTAGAGGGTCCTGCTCTAGGTATGGCTGGAAGGCCTGTAGAGTCAGGAGAATGGCCCTCATTTCTCTCAGGTTTATGTGGTCTTGTCCGAGTCTATTTGTCCACAAACCTTGTACCTTCCTTTTCCCCAGAGTCGCTCCCCAGCCCAGGTCTGAGGCATCCGTGTACACAGTTGGGAGGGGACAGGGAACTGCAGCGGCAGACCTGGGTTTTGGACTACCTGAGCCACCCACCAGCTCAGTTTCTGATGCAACAGGGGAGCAATGGAATCCTGAAATCCAGCAGGTGGGAGTGTTGAGTCCACACCAACTGGAGGAACCACTGAAGTTTCCTCATGTGCATCTTTGCTAGAGGCAACATGGGAATATTAGCGGCCATGTAGCCTAGAAGTCTCAGAAATTGCCTTGCAGTCAGTTCTGTTGACTGTATAGCAGAAAGGTGGTTTTGAAGGGATACCACCTTTACCACTAGAAGAAAGGCCTTCATGAGGTCTGTCCTGATTCTGCAACCCAGGAAGACAATATCCTGTGTGAGGTTGAGGTGGGACTTTTGGAAATTGCTCAAGAACCCTAGAGACTACAAGATAACCAAAAGATCCGGGGGAGTAGCTTTGAAGAGTTTCCTCGTCTTTTGCCTAGACTAGGAGGTCATCTAGATAAGGGAATACCTGGATTTCCTTTTCCCTGCAGAAGGCGATGACCACAGCGAGGCATTTTGTAAATATCCTGGGTGCTGTAGTAAGCCCAAAGGGCAAGGCACAGAACTGAAAGTGAGATGGGCCTGCCAGGAAAGTACAGTTGTGTACACTTACCATAAATGTAGATGTTAGAGTGTATTCACTGTTGCAGTCATTACATTTGGGTAATCCTGCTGGCAGGTTGCCCTCAGTCGGCCTGAATTCCAAAGTCCTACGTCGGCTGCTGTCACCCCTTCCCTGACGTCAGGTTGTCAGGGGTATAAAAGATGCGGCAAACGTCATTTTCTTTAGTTTTTCTTGCCCCAGATGTCAGGTGCCCCCTAAAAGGGTAGCCAAAATTTATATATATATAAATACATGCACCAATATAAACTTTACCTTCATCTACAAGCAAATACACCACTTAGGTTGTATAAGTCAGAGAAGGAAAGATAAGTTCCATCAGAAGAAAGGGAAATGGCAGGTGGGTAACCTGGACTGCAACAGTGAATACACTCAAACATCTACATTTATGGTAAGTGTACACAACTGTACTATGTTCTTCGTGTTTCACTGTTGCAGTCATTACATTTGGGTAGAGTCCCAAAGCTATGGATGGGAGGCTGGAGCTAACCAGCATTAGGAGCGGCTATGAGGCCCTGCAGAACTGCAGTGGCAAAGCCTGCCCTGGATTTAGAGTAGAGTGGCAGATGACAGTGCTTTGTAAAGGTGGGCACTGACTTCAAAGTAGCAGCCTCTAAAATGTCCTTGGTTGGTACTCCCCTGAGAAAGGCTGCTGAAGTGGCTGCAGCTCTGGATGAATGAGGCCTAATGCACTTAGGCAATGGCTTGCCATGGTGTATGTAGCAAAAACGAATGCAGTGGCCTATCCACTTTGAAATAGTCTGCTTTGAGATAGCCTTTCCTTGTGATCCTGCAGCATATGCCACTAGTAATTGCTCTGTCTTTCTGGATACTTTGGTTCTATCCAAGTAGAATTTAAGATGTCTGTGTACGTCCAAAGAATGCAGAATCCTCTCCCCCCTTGTTCTGTGGATTTGGATAAAACGTTAGCAGACGAATAGTTTGGTTAAGAGCCACACTGGATACCACCTTAGGCGTAAATGTTGGGTCTGTCCTCAGAGAGACCCTGTCGGGATAAAAAATGATAAAAGGTTCCACAGTCATGAGTGCCTGTAGCTCTGAAACTCGTCTTGCAGAAGTTACTGCTAGGAGCAGAGCAGTTTTCCAAGATAAAAACTTTATATCAGCAGTAGCAGCTGGCTCAAAAAGAGGCAGGGTAAGTTTTTCCAAGACATAGTTGAGGTCCCATGCAGGCATTGGTGATCTCCTTGGAGGCCGTAAATTTTTGGCTCCTCTGAGGTACTGTTTTAATAAGGGATGAGAAAAGATTGGTGGCTCTGTATTGTAGTGAGATGAAATGGCAGAGGCATGAATTTTAATAGACAAAAAAGATAGGCCTTTGTCCAGCATCTCAGTTAAGTATTGCAAAATCTGAGGAATATTTGACACACCTGTATCAGTTCCTTGTGCCTGGTTCCAAGCACAGAATCTCTTCCATTTTCCAGCATAAGATTTTCTAGTACTAGGCCTTCTAGCCTCCAAAATTACATCCATTACAGCTTTACTAAGAGGTGTGTTTTGTATGCCTACATTATCCGCCATGCTGCCAGGTTTAAAGTCCTGAGTTGGCTGTGCAGGATCTGATTGTTTTGCTGGGACAGTAGATGAGGTATTTGAGGTAAGGTCCAAGCTGGGCATTGAGACAAGTTCTTTAGGATTGGAAACCAGTACTGGCGGGGCCAGTCTGGGGCAATCAGTATCATTTTTGGCTTGTCCTGTCTGACCTTTAGGAGTACCTTGGTGAGGAGAGGCAGTGGAGGAAAGGCATATACTGACAGGTTTTTCCAGCTGAAAGATAGGGCGTCCACTTTCCACGCTTGTCTGTGATAAGTCCTTGTGCAGAATCTTTTTAGTTGGTAGTTGTAAGGGGAGGCAAATAGATCTATGTCCGGGCATCCCCATTTCCTTGTTATCATGCTGAAGACTTGTGGATCCAGCTGCCAATCGTGGGGATCCATGAGGTTTCTGCTTAGTTCGTCTGCCAAAGTATTTTTCCTTCCTGGCAGGAATTCTGCCTGCAGATGTACCTGGTAAGTTAATGCTGTGTCCCACAAAGCCATGGCTAGTCTGCAAAGGAGGTAAGAATGTGTGCCCCCCCCTGCTTGTTTATATACCAAATGACCATGGTGTTGTCTGTCTTTATCAGGAGTTGTCCCGGATGAAGTAGGTCCTTGATGGCTGTCAGGGCATTCCGAACAGCTAGCATCTCTTTTTGGCTGATATGTAGATGCATTTGGTTTGAGGACCATGTGCCCTGAATGCATCTTCCTGCCATGTGGGCCCCCCCCAGGCATAATCTGATGCATCCATTGTTAGTGTCTGCCTGGCTGGGGGTAATGTGAATGGATGTCCCTTGTTTTGGTGACAAGCCTTTGCCCACCATCGAAACTACTGTTGTAGGCAGGGAATGAGAGTAAACATCATTTCCAGGTCATGGCAATGTTGAGTCCAAACACTTTTTAGGTACCATTGACGTTTCCTCATATGCAGTCTTGCATATGGAATTAGTAGGATGCAGGATGCCATGAAGCCCAAAGCCTGCAGAATTTTTCTTGCAGATAACTGGGCCTTTGTTGCCAACATTTTGAAATAGGTAGTCAGTTGCTTTGGTTTGTCTGGCGTGAGATAAGCCATCTGGACAGTTGTATTTAAGCTTGCACCCAGGAATATTATCTGAGAGGGTACGAGTTTTGATTTATTTTCATTGACTGTGTACCCTAGGCATGTTAGAAGTCTTTTCACAAATGCCAGATGCTGTAGAAGAATGTCCTTGTTCTCTGCTTGAATTAGATAGTCGTCCAAGTAAGGATATATTTGCATTCCTCTTTGTCTGCAGAATGCAATACTAGTGCCAGGCACTTTGTAAAGACCCTGGGTGCAGTAGATAAGCCAAAGGGCAGTGCAGAGAATTGGTAATGTATTGAGCCAGCCTTGAATCTGAGGTATCTTCTGCATAACTGTCTGATTGGGACATGCAGGTATGCTTCTTTTAGGTCTAGAGTCACCAGCCAAGCGTTCTTGCCCAGCATGGGCAGAAGCTGCTGCAAAGTCATCATCTTGAATTTTGGTATATCCAAGAATGTGTTCAGAATAGATAGGTCCAGTAGTGGTCTCCAGGCCTTGTCCTTTCTGGGTACCAAGAACAGTCTTGAGTAAAATCCTTGTCCCTGCTCTTGCTGTGGTACTTGTTGAATGGCCCCCATGTCCATGAGGGATAAGACTTGTTTTTGCGTCTCTGCCAATTGATTTTTTTGGCAGATCTGGCCAGCCGTTTGCCTTTGGCAGAGTATGGAAATGGAACTTATACCCTTGTGACACTATATTTAGAACCCACTTGTCCTGGGTTATAATATGCCAATTTTGAGAAAAAAGTGCTAATTTTCCCCCTAAGGGTGCTGCCAGGAGAGAAGTGCTTGCCGCAGGCAGGGGGAAGTCATTGGGACTGTTTTCTGTATGGTTGTGATTTGTCTTCTCCAACTTTGGAGGTAGAAGCACCCCACTGCTTTGACCTGTAGGAACCTTGCGCCTGGGATCTGCCTCTAGGGCGTCTGGATCTGCCCCTTTGAGGTCTGCCCAACACAGGAAAGGACCAATTCTTTGTAGGCCAGTGTCTATAAAACCTAGGTGGCTGTACTTGCAAAAAAATCTTTGGCAGTTTGCATAGATTTAGGTTTGTCCTCCATTTTCTTTAACACCTCCTCTGCCTTAACACCAAACAAAGTATCATGCTGTAAAGGTGCATCTAATAATTTAACTTTACATGATCAGGCAGATTTTGTTCCTTTAACCAAGCATGCCTCCTAATTACAGAACCCGCAACTGTGGCCCTGCAGGAGGCCTCCAAAGAATCAAAACCCCATTGCAAAGTATGCTTTCCAACTTGTTCAGCTGCATGCAATAAATCCTGCATTTCCTTGTTTTCTGCACATTCAGAGTTTAATAACATTTTCTGTTTAAGCAATGCCATGACATGTTGCTGATATTTGAGCATATGAAAATGACAGTTTAAGGCCCTTATAGCCAAGGTAGCAGATGTGTAAACCTTTTTTCCCCATCTATCTAGTGCTCTAGAATCTCTGTCAGAGGGGGTAGGTTTTTTTGCAGCGGAAGCCTTAACTCCTTTGGGACCCTGTGAAATAGTTTCTGGGTCTGCAGCAGAGTTTTTAAAGAGGAATTTATGAGAGTCAGGAACCCTGTAATATCTATCAGGCTTAACAGGTGCTGGAGGTAAGGAGTCAGGGGTAAGACTAGACTCTGAAAACACATCATCTACAATATCTAACACAGGTGGAATGGCTAGAGGGCCTGTGTTGAGGTAGTAAAAGGAAATCCCTAAGCCTCTTTTTAGATTCTGAAAAATCTTGGCTCTCCCAGTGGAAATGCTCCCTCATGGTATGCAAGGTTTCCCCAAAAGAATAGTCCTCTGGAGGAGAAGCTGAAGGTATAGATTCTTCAGCATCAGAATCCTCATAGGGGGCAAGAGAATATTCCTGATCAGAAGAGGAATCAGATGAAATAGAAACCTGATCTGAAGATTCATAGTCAGCCTCTTGTCAGCCTCTTGTCTAGGCCTCTTATCAGGAGGGGGATGGGAACCCCTGATCAAGGTAATTAAGTCTTCAGCCATTTTGAGCATCTGTTTTTTGGGCATAGAGGCCTATCCACGTGGCTCTTGAGTTTGTTTCTTTACTTTAGAAGGTGCTTTAGTCTTTGCCTTTGAAGCTGAGGTTGGTTTAATGTAAAGATGTTTAGGTCTGAATACACCCTCAGAAGCCGGTGCCTGCTCAGCAGCTCCAGACCCATCTGAAGGAATAGTATCTGAGGCTCCAATACAGTGGCATGGCCGACTCCACATGGTAGCAGCCTGCGACTCTAAAGTAGCGGGCATCAGGGGCTGTGAAAGCGCCTCACTGAGAACCGGCGCCTCGGTTGTCTCGCTCTCTCCTTTTCTTTGCGTTTTTTGTGAACTCCGGTAGTCGGATGGCTATCAGATGACATTTCTGGATAATTAAACCGGCGTCCAAAATAATTTAAAGAAAAATCATACCAACTCTTAATAGTGCATTGGTTAAATCTAGCACAAAACCGACAACCAGAAAAGTTGTGATCAGGGCCTAGGCAAGGAATACAGTAAGAATGAAAGTCCTTATGAGGTATTTGCTTTCCACAAGAAATACAATTATTTACTTTTTCTGACATCGGTCTAGAGCAAGAAAAAAGTTTCCCCAACAGGGTACTTAGCTTTATTGAAGACTTCGGATCTGAAACTCGAACAAAATTATCTCAGGAGTCGGCCGACCGGCACTTGTGAACTGCTTTTGCTTCGGGCACCGCGCAACAAGAAAGACTAAAGAAAATGGCGTCGGCTGCATCTTTTATACCCCTGACAACCTGACATCAGGGAAGGGGCGACAGCAGCCGATGCAGGACCCCGAACTTTGGAATTCAGGCCAACTGAGGGCAACCTGCCAGCAGCATTACCCAAATGTAATGACTGCAACAGTGAAACACGAAGAATATCCTCAGATAAGCATCCTTTATGTCCAGGGTTACCATGAATCCTTGTGGAAGGATGAGTGGAAATAGAGTAGGTCGAGTGAGCATCCTGAAAGTAGGGACCTTTAGGAAGAGGTTGAGGCAAGAGAGGTCTAGAATGGGCTTCCATGGACCTTCTGAGTACCAAAAAGATTTGGGAATAGAATCCTTTTCCCTTTGCTTGAGCTGGAACTGGCTCTATGGTGCCCTGAAGAAGTAGGATGTGTAGAACCTGATGGAGGAAGGGTAGTTGACTGGGAGGAGGCTGTGGGATGCCCATCCTTGATGGGGGCATGATCCAGGACATGAAATAGCCATCCAATAGGATGGACAGGACCCATTTGTCTGTGGTAATGAGTGACCATGCAGGGAGACAGTGAGAGAGACGGGTAGAAAGGGAGGTGGATGGGAGGGTGGGGGATGAAATTTTGGCAGGCAGTCAGACACTGCCTGCCCTATCAGGAAAGGGAGGCCTTTGGCTGGAAGACTGAGATAGCCTAGTATGAGGAGGCTGTCTTCTAGGGGGTCTTCTAGACTGGAGAGCAGCAGGATTGGAGGGTTTCCTAATAAATTGGTTCTTAGACAGGTAGTTCCTCTGGAACTTGGTAACAGGAGAGACCAGGATATGTTTTAAGTCCTGTAATTCCTTACCTTTCTGTTGTAAAGATTTGAATAGGTCAGTCACTTTTGCACCAAAAAAGTGCTGAGTGGTCCAAAGGTGCATCCAGGAGTTTGTCTCTGAAGTTATCTGGGAGAGACTGTAGTCACAGCCATGAGTATCTTCTTAATACTGAAGCTGATGCAGCTGACCTGGCTGAGGCTTCAGCTGCATCACAGCTACATCTCAGGGATTGTCTATTCACTTGAGAGATGAGGGCCATGAGTGAAGACAGGGAAGCCTTGACTGGACAGTCAGGGATGTCTTCTAACTCTTTAGAGAAAAAAATTGTTGGCACCTTGGTGTGCTAGCACTTCAATTTGAACTCCACATGCTTTTATGTCTTGTTTTTATTGGTTTCTATGTGATCTAGGAGTCTATTTAAAATGTTTTGTTAAACCTGTTTAATGTTAGTCTGATGAAGTGGGAGTTGTGCACAAAAGCGTTTACATTCTCTGTGTTCTTTTACATTAAAAGTACTTTTGCTAACGTACCTGCTGTATGCCACCATTTTTTTTCCTCTGGATATTTACAATTTTACATCGTTGGCTGCAGTATCCAGGTGAAGATTTTTTCTTGTGTATTCTTTAGAGACTTTGTCCAGGAGAGCTAAAGAGTATTTGATCATATGTGTTTGGTAGTTTGTGGCTCTAAAAGAGTGGGTGGCCGAAGTATAAATTTTCTTTCCCAACCTCTCCATGGTTTTGCTGTCTATCAGCTGAGAGGATAGTAGCGGTAGGCAGAAGTTTGGAGGCCCTGTCTGTAGAGATGGAAATAGTGGCTGGGTCAGCAAGAGGGCACTTGAGAAATTTCTCAATCTCAGGGACTTTATACAGTCTGTCTGCTCTCTGAGGAATCGGAGGTTGGGAGTATGGGCTAGTGGAGGCTGACACAAAGGCATCCAGAAAGGCAGGTTGAATAGGAGGAATAGCAGAATGACTGGGAGTGTGCATTTAAGTAACGTCATAAAACCTTTTCTGGATATCAGAGGATTGCCACTTAAAGTGATCTTTAATTTTATTAGCAGTTTTCGCAAATGTAAGATCCTCTACAGGGGAATCAGGTTTAACAGAGCCATCCGCAGGAGAACCATACCCCAAGGGGGATAAGATCTGGGAGGAGTAGTAAAGAGCGTCCTCAGAGGAGTCAGACAATTCCTCTTCCTCAGGCTGTTCTACCCTTCTTTCCTGGGATGGAGGTCTGGGACTAAAGAGGGGAGAGGAGCAGTGGCAGAAAGTTCTGCTGAAGGCCTAAGGGCCATAAAAACATTGAACAAACTCTGTCTGAAAGCCTGCCAGTCTGGCATACTTTCAGAGGTAGGAGTGAGGTGTCTAGTTTTTTGTTTTTTCTTTAAAGGCCTAGCCAGAGTCTGGCTAGGAATAGGCCTAGGGTCACTGATCGGGAAAGTAGAGATGGCATCCGGTGAACCCCAACTGAATGCTGGTTCCCCCCTGGCATCTAGGGAAGGCAACGATAAATCCTCTGTGGACGTGTTGTTCACTCGAGATTTTGTGGCTTCCTCAGAGGTACCCGCTATATCTGTACTGGCGGATGCCAGATCCTCAGTCAAGCTGACGTCAGCTACAGAATGAGGTACGGCAGGCAGAGGCGCAACAGAAGAAGTAGGTAGCGATGACTTGGCCCTCTTTCGAGGCGGTTCAGATGGGGAATCGGGTGCGGCCTCCATTCCTAATGTTAGCTGTTTCAAGCTCTAATTATCTAAATACAGGTTTAGGGCTTGCAAACGGTGGCGCAAGGTCTTAGGGACAAACGCTTGGCAAATAGCCCAGTTCTCATGGTCGTGTTCCCTGCCTAGACAAAAGAGACACTGGTCATGTGTGTCTTTGTGGGGAAGCTGCCAATCGCACTTGCCCTTATCGGATGACATTAACAGACTATAATAAACAACAAAGTAGGACTGAAAGAATCCTCAATGGGGTATTTAACTGAATCTTTTCGATCTGATGTCCGTGAGAAGCAGGAGCACCTTGCGTACAACTGGCAGCTTTAAAGTTCTGAGGGCTGGTGCGTGCAGATGTCACTTTTATGACCCACGTTCCTGCTGCCATGTCAGACGTCCGACACACCCAGAGGGAATGAAAATCTTGGGAAACCTGGTCGAAAGAACTGGAGAGGAAGAAGGGTAAACCCACATGTAGAATATTGCAACATTGGAATAGAAGGAATTCTTTATTTTCTGCACAGTCTGAAAAGGTAGCTATTTTTTGGTTAACAAGTTCCATAGTATGTTAGTATAGAACACAAGTGAACCAAAACAAAACGGCTGCTGCAATCACACCTTTCAGAAAGTAATCACCAGTTCAGAATGAGAATTAAAATTTCTTCTTTATTCCACAAAACGAAAAAAAGGACGAAATGAGCACTTTCACGTATGCACCATACGCTTCATCAGATTTCACTATACTTTAAAGCAGCTCAGTTTATATAGTGTTATTCATCTTTCAATTAATACAATTACTTTGCTAATTGATGACACTCCTATCTTTTTCTAAAAGGTATAGCTGATTCTTAAAACTACATTAAATACATTCTGATTCAGTATACCAATGTCCAGCTATTCAGCAACATCACATCTGAACTTTTTATGGAATAGAATTCATTTGTACAACTATAAGCCCAGTTGCAGTATCATACTTGATGTAATATAGCAGAGTAAAATGAACTTAACTAAAATAAAATAAAATAAAATGAAATAAAAATAATAAAACAATATAACAATATAACAAAAGTGACAAGTCAGTTAACAATATTAAGTTTTCCTTCATGATAGAAACCACATAACAAGCCAGTAACCTCTACATTTTGACATTTCTTCATTTATACCTTATATATTATATAACAAGCATTTATGTATTAACCCATAGATAAATGAATAAATAAATATATAAGTAAACAAATATATTGTTTTATTAAAGTGCTTAGTGCCTATAAATATTACTTACAGATTATTGCAAACAAACCCTTAACACTTATATATATAAGTGTCTTGTATTATATGGATCTAACAGACTGTACTAAATAGCATATCTAAATGAACATGATGTATATTTATTAATATAAAGATGCAAATGCACATGAATAACTGCAACTAGCCCTATAAATATGTATAAATATTAAATGTTAAAACCAAAAACCTATAATACTATTATATATAAATATGTATAAATATAAGTAAATGTATTAAAATCCAAAATCCTATGATGCTGCAGTGTAAATATAAATCAGTTAATCAATAATAACTTGAAAACCAAAAATAATATGTCAATGTATATGTGCATATACTGAAGTCATCTCACATAACCTAGAATGAGTAATGTGCACACATTAACCATATTAAGTCTTTCCTACCTGATTTTATCTTAACATGGGCTTCATGGGGACATATTGGTGACGTCCGACACACCCAGAGGGAATGAAAATCTTGGGAAACCTGGTCAAAAGAACTGGAGAGGAAGAAGGGTAAACCCACATGTAGAATATTGCAACATTGGAATAGAAGGAATTCTTTATTTTCTGCACAGTCTGAAAAGGTAGCTATTTTTTGGTTAACAAGTTCCATAGTATGTTGCTGGTACTTCAGCATGTGGAACTGACAATTCAAAGCCCTAATGGATCCTACTGGAGGAGAAGGATAGGCCTCTGTAGAGTAGATCTGCTAAGTAATCCAGGATTAGAGGCAGGGAGGGCAGAGATGTGTCCTCTCCTTTAGACTAAATCCAGGAGCAGTACCTCTTCCACTTATCAGCATAGGATTTCCTTGAACTGGGTCTTCTGGCCTCAAGAATGATGTCAAGCACCTGTTTGCTTAAGCTGGTTACTGGGGGAGATTTCAAGGAATAAGCCAGGATGCAAGATTTAGGGTTTGCAGCTGCAGATGCAAGATCTGTCCCCCCTGCTGAGAGAGCAAGGTTGGGTTCTGGTGTAGGTGCCAGGGTGGCACCGGTGATAGGGTGTGCAGGTGTGGATACAGTCCAGGGCAATTTGAATTGTCCTTGGTCTGTCCTGTCTTATTTTGAGCAATACTCTTGGGAGAAGGGTCAGAGGGGGGAAGGCATATATTGAGAGATTTACCCGCTGGAAGGATAGGGCATCCACTTTCCAGGCCCTGCTGTGAGGTGTCCTGGTGCAGAATTTGCTGGGCTGGTGATTCCAGGAGGAGGCAAAGAGATCCACCTCTGGGGTCCCCCATTTCTGAATCAGAAGGTTGAAGGTGCTGGGGTCTAATTGCCACTCGCGTGGGTCTAGAAGATTTCTGCTCAAGTCTGACAGTGAGTTTTGTTTGCCTGGCAGGAATTGAGCTTGCAGACTGACCTGCATATCCAATGCCATTTTCCACAAGGCCATGGCTAGCCTGCAGAGTGGGTAAGAGTAGGTTCCTCCCTGCTTGTTGATGTACCAAATAACTGTGGTGTTGTCTGTTTTTATTGGCAGGTGTCCTGGAGTGAGTAGGGATCTAAAAGCTGTCAGTGTGCTGCACCACTAGCATCTCTTTTAGGTTGATGTGCAGATGAATTTGACTTGGGCTCCAGTGGCCCTGAATGCCCTTGAAGTCCATGTGTACCCTCCAGGCATAGTCTGATGCGTCTGTGGTTAGGGTCTGGCCGGCGTGGGGTTGAGTAAAGGGCAGTCCCTTGTTGTGGTTGCATGCTGCTTTCCACCAAAGAAACTCTGTCCTTAGACAGGGTATGATAGGAATGACAGTTTCCAGGTCCTGAGAATGTTGGCACCAAAGACTTTTCAAGTACCATTGTAGTTTCCTCATATGCAGTCTGGCATATGGAATTAGTAGGATGCATGAGGCCATGAACCCTAGGGCCTGCAGGATTTTCCTTGCAGATAGCTGGGTTCTGGTGGCCATTTGAGTAAAGTAGTCCGTCAGACAGGCTTGTTTTTTTTGAGTGAGGAATGCCATCTGGGATGTTGTGTCCAAGCTTGCTCCCAGGAATACAAACTTTTGACTGGGGACTAGTTTTGATTTCTTTTCATTGATGGTGTATCCCAGGGATTCTCTGTCTGCAATAAGTAATGGCTGGAGCCAGGCACTTTGTGAATACTTTGGGAGCAGTGGGATAAGCCAAAGGGAAGTGCAGAGAATTGATAATGCATAGATCCTGACTTGAAACGTAGGTATTTCCTGCATGACTCCCTTATAGGGATGTGCAGGTAGGCTTCTTTTAAGTCTAAGGTGACTAACCATGCATCTTTGACTAGCATAGGTAGAAGTTGCTGCAGGGTGAGCATTTTGAATTTTGGTACCACCAGGAAGGTGTTGAGAATTGAAAGATATAGGACTGGACGACAAGTGCCCTCTTTTCTGGGTACCAGGAAAAGTCTGGAATAGAATCCTCGACTTCTCTGTTCTGCAGGAACCGGCTGAATTGCCCTTATAGAGAACAGAGATTGAACTTGGTTTTGTGCCACTGGTTTGGAGGTAGGTCTGGGAACCCTTTTGGGGTTGGCAGTGAGTGGAAGTAAAATTTGTACCCCTGGGATACAACATTGAGGACCCATCGGTCTTGGGTGATGGTAATCCAGTTTTCTGCATGAAGGGTAAGTTTTCCTCCCAAGGGAACAAGTAGTTGGGCAGAGGTGGTTAGTGGAGTAGAGGAGTCATTGGGAATTCTTCCCGTAAGGGGGTGGCTTAGCACTCCCTGCTTTAGAGCTGGAGGCACTCCCATTGCTTAAATCTCTGCATACCCTGAAACTGTAGTCTGGGGGGTCTGTTTCCCCTGGGTCTAGGTTGAGATGGCCTTGAGGGGGCTGGAAAGGACTAATGTTTCGAGGGGCAATGCCTACTGAATCTAGGAGGCTGTACTTGCAAGAATTCTTTGCTGCTTGCATAGATTTAGCTTTTTCTTCCATCTTTTTAAGAACCTCTTCTGCTTTGGTGCCAGAGTGCCCTTGTTCAAATTGGCATCAAGTAAAGTACAGTTTTGTACCTACCATAAATGTAGATGTTCGAGTGTTCACACTGCTGCAGTCATCACACTTGAGTTATCCTGCCGTCAGGCGGTCCCGCAGTCGGCCAGAGTTCCAAAGTCTTGGTCCGGCGTCGGTTGCTGTCGCTTCTTCCCTGACATCAGTGCGCCAGGGGTATACAAGATGCATCCGACGCCATTTTCTTCAGTTTTTCTTGCCCCAGATGTCAGGTGCCCCCAAGTAGGTAGGCAATACATACTGCTAACAACAAGTATACATATAAAATAAAAACAATACCTTAAGTTACAAGCAAATACACCACAAAGGTTGTATAGGATAGAAAGGTATAGATAAGGCCAGCTAGTTCAGAGGGGATGGAGGGAGGGTAACCAGGACTGCAGCAGTGTGAACACTCGAACATCTACATTTATGGTAGGTTCAAAACTGTACTATGTTCATCGTGTTACACTGCTGCAGTCATCACAGTTGGGTAGAATCCTAAAGCTAAGGTTGGGTGGCTGGTCTATAAAGAGTTAGGATTGGCTATGAGGCCGTGCAGAACTGCAGTGGCAAATCCTGCTCTGGATTTAGAGAAAAGAGGCAGGTGGTAATGCTTGGTAAAGGTGTGCACTGAACTCCAAGTTGCAGCCTCCAGAATTTCCTTGGTAGGAACTCCTCTGAGAAAGGCTGTTGAAGTGGCTATAGCCCTGGTGGAATGTGGCCTAATGCTTTTTGGGACTGATTTTCCATGCTGTGTGTAGCAGTAACGAATACAGTGTCCTATCCATTTGGCTATAGTCTGCTTTGAGATAGTCTTGCCCTGTGATCCTGCAGCATATGCTACAAACAGTTGCTCAGTTTTCCTGATAGCTTTTGTTTTGTCCAAGTAGAAGCGTAGCTGCCTGTGTATGTCCAAAGAATGCAGAAGTTTCTCCCCTTTATTTTGGGGGTTTGGATAAAAAGTTGGCAAATGGATGGTTTGGTTAAGAGCCACACTAGATACCACCTTTGGCATAAAGGTAGGCTTTGTCCTTAGAGAAACCCTGTCCTGATGAAAAATTATAAAAGGTTCCACTGCCATTAATGCCTGTAGCTCTGAGACTCTTCGTGCTGAAGTTACTGCCAGGAGCAGAGCTGTTTTCCATGTTAAAATTTTAGATTGGCTGTATTGGCTGGCTCAAAAGGTGGCAGGGTCAGTTACGAAACTGAGGTCCCAAGTTGGTGTTGGTGCTCTCCGGGGTATGTTTTTAGCCCCTCTGAGGTACTGCTTTAGCAAGGGATGAGAGAATAAAGGAGGATCTGTGTTGTAATGTGCTGAAATGGCAGAGGTGTGGATCTTAATTGATGAGAAGGATAGGCCTCTGTCCAGCATCTCAGTTAAGTATTGTAAATTCTGAGGAATGTTTGGAACAAGAGGATCAGGGCTTTGAGTCTGGTTCCAGGCGCAGAATCTCTTCCATTTTTCTGAGTAAGCTTTCCTGGTGCTAGGCCTCCTGGCCTCCAAAATGACATCCATAACCGCTTTAGAGAGAGGTGTTGCCTGTTTGATTAATGAATCTGCCATGCAGCCAGGATTAGGGTTTTGAGCTGACCGTGCAGGATCTGATTGTTTTGTTGAGTCAGAAGGTGTGGAATTTGAGGCAAAATCCATGGTGGGCCTTGAGATAGGTTCCTTAAGATAGGGTACCAGTGCTGGCATGGCCAGTCTGGAGCAATCAGGATCATCTGTGTTTTCTTTTGTCTGGCTTTTAGGAGTACCTTTGAAAGGAGAGGCAGAGGTGGGAAGGCATAAACTTTTAGGTTTTTCCAGCTGAACAAAAGAGCATCTACTTTCCATGCTTGTTTGTGATAAGTCCTTGTGCAGAATTTTTGTAGTTGGCAATTTAGTGGGGAGGCAAAAAGATCTATGTCTGGGCATCCCCATTTTTGCGTTACCCTGCTGAAGATTTGTGGATTCAATTTCTATTCGTGAGGGTCCTTGATATTTCTGCTTAGATCATCTGCCAGAGTATTTTTCTTTCCTGGCAGGAATTGTACTTGCAGGTGAACTTGGTATGTTAGACCTGTGTTCTACAAGGTCATGGCTTGCCTGCATAGGGGGTAAGAATGAGTGCCCCCTTGCTTGTTTATGTACCACATTACTGTGTTGTTCTCTGTCTTTAATAATAATTGTCCTGGATGCAGAAGGTCCTTGAAAGCTGTTAGGGCATTTTGAACAGCCAACATCTCTTTTTGATTGATGTGTAGATGCATCTGGTCTGTGGTCCACTTGCCCAGAATGCATTTTCCTGCCATGTGTGCTCCCCAGGCATAATCCGAAGCATCTGTTGTTAGAGTCTGCCTGGCTGTGGGTAGGGTGAAAGGCTGACCCTTGTTTAGGTGACATGCCTGTGCCCACCATCGAAACTCCTGTTGTAGGCAGGGAATCATTGGCATTACTGCTTCTAAACTGTAAGAGTGTTGAGTCCAAACACTTTTTAGGTACCATTGTATTTTCCTCATATGCAGTCTGGCATATGGTATTAGTAGTATGCAGGATGCCATGAATCCCAGGGCCCGCAGAATTTTTCTTGCAGGGAGATGGGACTTTTTTGCCAGTAATTGAAAATATTGAGTTAGATGAACTTGTTTGTCTGGCGTGAGGTAAGCCATCTGGGCCATCGTATTTAAGCTGGCACCCAGGAATGTAATCTGTTGTGAGGGCACTAGTTTTGACTTCTTTTCGTTTACTGTGTACCCTAGAGAAGTTAGCAACCATTTTACAAATGCCAGATGTTGTAGAAGGATGTCCTTTGTCTCTGCTTGAATGAGGCAGTCGCCAGGTATGGATATATTTGAATTCCTTTTTGTCTGCAAAAAGCAATTACTGGTGCCAGGCACTTTGTGAAGACCCTGGGCACCGTAGATAAGCCAAAGGGCAGTGCAGAGAATTGGTAGTGCATTGAACCAGCTTTGAATCTGAGGTATCTTCTGCAATTTTGTCTGATAGGGACATGCAGGTATGCCTCTTTGAGGTCCAGAGTAACAAGCCAAGCATTCTTGCCCAGCATGGGTAGAAGCTGCTGTAAAGTCAACATTTTGAATTTCGGAATATCCAGGTAAGTATTTAGAATTGAAAGGTATAGTATGAGCCTCCAGGCCTTGTCCTTTCTGGGGACCAGGAAGAGTCTTGAGTAAAATCCTTGTCCTTGTTCTTGCTGTGGCACTTTTTGAATAGCTCTCATGTCCATGAGGGCTGAAATTTGTTTTTGTGCCTCTGCCCATTGATTTTGTGGCAGGTCTGGCATTCTTTTTAGCCTTGGTAAAGTATGAAAGTGGAACCTGTAACCTTGAGACACAATATTCAGAACCCATTTGTCTTAGGTGATTGTTTGCCAGTTTTGAGAAAAAAAGTACTAGTTTCCCCCCAAGGGGGCTTCCAAAAGGGAAGTGCTTGGCGTACGAAGGGGAAAGTCATTGCGACTGTTTCCTGTAAGGTTGAGACTTATCTTTCCTGTAAGGTTGAGACTTGTCCTTACCTCCTTTTGGGGTTGAGGTGCCCCACTGTCGTCTGTTTGAGCCTTGGGGTTGAGATCTGACTCTTGGGTGTCTGTATCTGCCTCTCTGTGGCCTGTCTGACACTGGAAAGGACCAATTTTTTGCAGGCCAACTTCTGCTAAATAAAGGTGGCTGTACCTGTAAGAAATCCTTGACTGTTTGCATAGATTTAGCTTTATCCTCCATTTTCTTTAACACCTCTTCTGCCTTAACACCAAACAAGGTATCATGCTGTAAAGGAGCATCCAATAATTTTGTCTTAACATGATCAGGTAAACTCTGTTCTTTTAACCAAGCATGCCTTCAGATCACTGAACCTGTAACTGCGGCTCTACAAGAGGCCTCTAGAGAATCAAAACCACACTGCAGAGTATGTTTTCCCACCTGTTTAACTGCATGCAATAAATCCTGCATTTCTTTACAATCAGGAGCTTCGGAGTTTGCAAGCATTTTCTGTTTTAACTGAGCCATTAAATATTGTTGGTACTTAAGCATGTGAAACTGGCAATTTAAAGCTCTTACTGCTAAAGTTGCAGACGTGTACACTTTCTTCCCCCATCTATCCAAAGCTCTGGAATCTCTTGTCAGAGGGTACTAGATTTTTTGCAATGGAAGCCTTAACCCCTTTTGGACCCTGGGAAATATTTTCTGGATCAGCAGAAGGGTTTTTATAAAGAAACTTGTGAGAGTCAGGGACTCTGTAGTACCTATCTGGCTTGGCTGGTGCAGGGGGCAAGGAATCGGGAGATAAGCTGGATTCAGAGAACACATCATCCACAATATCTAGCACAGGCGGAATAGCCAGGGGCCTGTGATGAGGCAGTAAAAGGAAATCTCTGAGCCTTTTCTTAGAATCTGAGTAATCCTGACTTTCCCAATGGAAATGCTCCCTCATGGTATGTAAAGTTTCCCCAAAAGAATAATCCTCAGGAGGAGAGGCTGAAGGGATAGATTCTTCAGCATCAGAGTCCTCATAGGGGGGGGTAAGAGAAATCATAGTCTGTATCCTGCCTAGGCCTTTTCTCAGGAGGGGGATGGAAGCCCCTGATTAGAGTAATGAGGTCTTCGGCCATTTTAAGCATCTGTTTCTTAGGCATGGAGGTTTGTCCAGGAGAATGCTGTACTTGTTTCTTTGTCTTTAGTGGTACTTTTGTCTTGGCTGTTGTTTTAATGGTAAGTTGTGAAGGTCTGCAAACACCCTCAGAAGCCGATGCCTGCTCAGCGGCTCCGGACCCATCTGAGGGATTAGTTTCCATAGGCCCAATACCTTGATTTTCCAGAGGCCTAGTTGTCTCCATGTGGGAGTCAGAGGTGGCCTGTGGCTCTGATGTAGTGGGTTGTCAGGGGCTGCGAAAGCGCCTCACTGAGAACCGGCGACTGGCCTAGAAGAGGTTTTGTCGTCGGCTTTGGACCTCTGATGTCTGTCTTTATCCTTGTGTTTTTTCGGTATTGCAGTCGTCGGTTGATCCAAGGGCAGGGCATAGTATAATTGAACCTTCGACCAAAGTAGTGCAAAGCAAAATCAAAACGCCTTTTTATAGTACGTTTGTTAAATCTAGCGCAAAACCGACAACTAGTGACGTCGTGATCAGGGCCTAGGCATGGAATACAGTAAGAGTGGAATTCCTTATGAGGTATTTGCTTTCCACAAGAAATACAATTATTAACTTTTTCTGACCCAAAGGGGTACTTAGCTTTATTGAAGACTTCGGTTCTGAAATTCGACTTTGAAAATCTCAGGAGTCGGCCGACCGGCACTTGCGAACTGCTTCTGCTTCGGGCACCGTGTGGCAAGAAAGGCTGAAGAAAATGGCGTCGGATGCATCTTATATACCCCTGGCGCACTGAAGTCAGGGAAGAAGCGACAGCAACCGACGCTGGACCAAGACTTTGGAACTCTGGCCGACTGCGGGACCGCCTGACGGCAGGATAACCCAAGTGTGATGACTGCAGCAGTGTAACACGATGAACAACTTTGATTTGACAAGGTCTGCTCCTTAAGCCAAGCATGCCTTCTCAGTACAGAACCAGTGACTGCTTCACTGCAAGATGCTTCTAGGGCATCAAAGCCACACTGCAATGTGTGCTTGCTGACTTGGCTTGCAGAATGCATAAGCTCTTGCAATTCTTTATTTTCTGCACAGTCTGAAAAGGTAGCTATTTTTTGCTTAACAAGTTCCATAGTATGCTGCTGGTACTTCAGCATGTGGAACTGACCATTCAAAGCCCTAATGACGAGAGTTGCAGAGGTATATATTTTCTTACCCCATCTGTCCAAAGCTCTGGAATCCTTGTCAAAAGGAGTGGGATGCTTAGATGTAATTGCTTTGATACCTTTAAGCCCCTGGGAGATGACCTCTGGGTCCGCAGTAGAATTTTTGTAAAGGAATTTGTGAGAGTCAGGTACTCTGTAGTACCTGTCTGGTTTCCTAGGAGCAGGGGGTAAAGTATCAGGAGTAAGACTGGATTCCATAAAGACATCATCCACAACATCCAAGACTGGGGGTATTGCTAAAGGCCTACGTTGTGGCAAATCTAGAAATTCTGAGTCTCTTTTTGGATTGAAGATAGTCTTTGCATTCCCGATGGAAATGCTCTCTTAAAGTATGTAGGGTTTCACCAAAAGAAAGTCCTCTGGAGGAGAGGCAGAGGGAATGGTTTCCTCTGCATCTAAATCCTCATAAGCAGGTAAGGGCATGTCTTCATAATCAGATACCTCAGAGTCGTTGGACTCTTGGGTCTGTTGATGCTGCTGGGGACTGGTCTCTTTTCCTCAGAGGGGGAAGGCTGACTTCCCCTAATCAGCATAATAAGGTCTTCTGCCATTTTAAGCATTTGGTGTTGTGGCAAGGGCGCAGGTGCATGCGCTTTGGTCTTTGGTTTTCTAGGCCTAGCGTGTACTCTTGGCCTTAGAAACTCGGTAGGTTTAGACAGAACTGAAGACGCAAAAGAAGTCGTCGGTTTGAGTCGGACATCAGTAGTGCGAAGAACTTTCTCAGAAGCCGGTGCCTGCTCAGCGTCTCAGGACCCATCCAAGGTAGAGACATCTGCAGGTTCCATAGTCGAAGAAGAGTCGCGCGGCATACCAGACTCCGAATGGGTCTCTGTAGAGGCCTGCAAATCCAATGAAGTGGCATCAGGGGCTGAAAAAGTGCCTCACTGAGTACCGGTGGACTGGCGGCTAGCTTAACAGAAGCATCGTCGGCAGCTTTGGACCTGTGTGGTCTGTCTCTGTCTTTATCCTTACGTTTTTTCAGAATATTGGTAGCCGGATGGCTGACCGAAGCCATTTCAGAATACGGAGATCGAGAACGGAAGCATTTAGTGACAAAAAGGGCCCGACAACATATGGTTCAGGGGATGAACAAGGCACAAAACCGACAGCGAGGTACGTCGTGGTCTGAGCTTAAACAGATGACCCATTAAGAATAAAAATCTTGATGTGGTATTTGCTTTCCACAGGCAAGACAATTGTTAACTTTTTCTGACATTGGTTAGAGCAAGAAAAAAGGATCCTCAATGGGGTACTTGGCTTTAGAAGACTTCAGGATGATTCAATTCGTAATGAAAAATTCAGGTAGCAGCCAACCGGCACTCGTGCAAACTGCTTCTGCTACAGGCTACTCAGCAAGAAAGACGGATGTAATGGTGTCTGCTGCCTGTTTTTATACCCGATGACCTGACATCAGTCCTGGAGCGACAGCAACCAATGCAGAAATACTAAGTCTCTGGTAATCGGGCCGACTGAGGGCTACCTGAAGGCAGATAACCCAAGTGTGATGACTGCAACAGTGAAACATGAAGAACATTTTATGTTACAAAACACTTTTTATACCACTATTCACAAAAATTTGGGCTGAATACTGTGATGGAGTTTTTGATGTAGGGATAGTGAATCATGAAGTACAATGGATTAGCAAGTAGGACGTAAGGATAGCTATGAAGAGAATGAAGAATGGAAAAGCTGTTGTCCCAGATGACATACCTGTGGAAGCATGCAGGTGTTTAGGTGAAAAGGCAGTGGAGTTTTTAACCAGACTGTTTAATGAAATCTTAGAAAGTGAGAGGATGCCTGAAGAATGGAGAAAAAGTGTTTTGGTACCGATTTTTTAGAATAAGGGTGATGTGCAGAGCTGTAGTAACTACAGAGGGATTAAATTGATCAGTCACAGCATGAAGTTATGGGAAAGAGTAGTGGAAGCTAGGTTAAGAGGGGATGTGATGATTAGTGATCAGCAGTATGGTTTCATGTCGGGAAAGAGCACTACAGATGCGATGTTTGCTCTGAGAATGTTGATGGAGAAGTACAGAATGTCAAAAGGAGGTGCATTGTGTTTTTGTAGACTTAGAGAAAGCATATGACAGAGTGCCTAGAGAGGAGTTGTGGTATTGCATGAGGAAGTCAGGAGTGTCAGAGAAGTACGTAAGAGTGGTACAGGATATGTACAAGGGTAGTGTGACAGCGGTGAGGTCTGCGGTGGGAGTGACGGATGCGTTTAAGGTGGAGGTGGGGTTACATCAAGGATCAGCTCTGCGCCCTTTCTTATTTGCAGTGGAGATGAACAGGTTGACAGACGAGATCAGACAGGAGTCCCCGTGGACTACGATGTTTGCAGATGACATTGTGATCTGTAGTGAGAGTAGGGAACAGGTGGAGGAGACCTTGGAGAGATGGAGATATGCTCTAGAGAGAAGAGGAATGAAGGTCAGCAGGACAAAGACAGAATATGTTTGTGTGAATGAGAGGGAGGATAGAGGAATGGTGAGGATGCAAGGAGTAGAGTTGGTGAAGGTGGATGAGTTTAAATACTTGGGGTCAATAGTTCAGAGTAACGGTGAGTGTGGAAGAGAGCTGAAGAGAGTACAGGCAGGATGGAGTGGGTGGAGAAGAGTGTCAGGAGTGATTTGTGACAGACTAGTACCTGTAAGAGTGAAAGGGAAGGTCTACAAGAGGGTAGTGAAACCAGCTATGTTATATGGGTTGGAGACAGTGGCACTGACAAAAAGGCAGGAGTTTGAGCTGGATGTGGCAGAGTTAAAGATGTTAAGATTTGCACTGAGTGTGACGAGGGTGGACAGGATTAGGAATAAGTATATTAGAGGGTCAGCCCAGGTTGGAAGGTTTGGAGACAAAGCCAGAGAGGCAAGATTACGTTGGTTTAGACGTGCTGAGGAGGGATGCTGAGTATACTGGGGAAAAGATGCTAAGGATGAAGCTACCAGGTAACAGTAAAAGAGGAAGGCTTAAGATAAGGTTTATGGATGTGGTGAGAGGACATGCAGGTGTTTGGTCTGACAGAGCAAGATGCAGAGGACAGGAAGTAATGGAAACAGGTGATCCGCTGTGGCGACCCCTAAAGGGAACTGCCTTAAGAAGATGATGACTGTGATGGAGTTTTTAGTGATCAAAGATAAAAACATTATGTTTCTTTCGTTAATCTTTTTTTTTAATTTCATTGCTTTGTATTCCCCACTTCTGGAATAGCCTGCCTTTATCTATCAAGCAGTGTACGTCTCTAGCAACTTTTAAGACCAGTCTGGGTGACTGGATGTGAAAGCACAAATTTTTACTAAGGATATGTTTTTTTTTTTTGTTCTCCATCACCACTGTTACTTCATTATACTGGCCCAGCACTTCAGTACCTGTCCGCATTGGGTCTACCAGCTGCTTACCCCCTTCCCAGACTTAATCCAGTATTGCTGGGGCCAGCTACAGAATGAGGCATCCAGGGGTTCAGCACATCTGTGCATCTGTCCAGGGGGAATGAATGTTCATTTATGATCTACCCATTTCCCCCCTCCCTTTGCAGACCTAAAGGTATGCCTGGGGGTACGTGTGCAACAGTGACAGGCAGTGCACTGCCCACCTCCACAATGTTTCCATCCTATATCCTTCTTTAAGCACTCCTACTAGTGTCTTTCCCAGTCTCTACCAAGGACAGACAAAGTAGGTGTCCATAGATCCTCCCACTCACCCCTCCCTGCCACCCTATCAGCAATTCAAATCACTAATCAAACCCAGGCCACCTGGACTGTAGTCAGGGCTTTATTGTTCTACACCAATGGAGTGGCATAAATTTTCTCCAGGGATATGTGGAGAAAGTCTACCTAATGGCGGACACTATTAGTCTCCTGGCTGTACATGGAGATATGGCTGAGCTGCTTGATGTTCTCCCTAGATGTAAAAACATTTGCATAAGATTAGTCAAAACCTATTTTTAAGGCAGGACAAAAATGCAGAGGTGTCAAAGTGAGTAGTTAATGATTATGTTTTTGCTTAAATACACTGAATGCATTAAATACACTGAATGCACTATCTGCATTTTACAGGCAATTATAAGGGAGTGTATGTTTATAGTGTAATGTAATTATGCTACAGCAGTATGTAATCAGATGTATAAAAAGAGTGACAGAAATTGTGTGTGGTATGTGTTAGTATAAACATACAACCCCTGGAGTGGCAGGGGAGTAAAGCAGGCCACCAGCCAGTGCTGCTTTAGCCAATCAATGAAGTATGTGCACAACTACTTCCACAAGTCTCTAAGTAAAAAGACACAGGCAATCACAGTGAGTAAATGGCAAACCTACCATGTAAAATTCAATTACAGATATCATTAGTATTATTAGATAAGTAACTATGCTTGCCTTTGTTACAATGGAAGGACCAAAACAGTGTTTTGTCCCACTCAATGAAACATGGAAAGATAATGAAGTCTTTTTACAGGCAGCTTGGTACAGCATTTCAGAAAAGAAAGGCTGTAAGGGAAAGGACAGTTAAGCTATCTACTATGTCTCATGTGAAAGGACAACTTAACTGTGGAGGCAACAAGAGTACAGCAATAAAATTTAGGACAGTGACAAAAATAACATGCAAAATGACTGTCACTACAACAATGTTTCTTTAATGGTCTGGGCGGCCTTCCGTTTAACCACCTTGGTAATGTAAGACTTTCAGAAGCAGAAATGATGCGCAGGCAGATGGTGCAATTAATCAGAGCAGAGAAAGAAGGACGCAGCCACTAGAAGAAACTAGAGTGAAACAGCCACTAGTTCATAGCAGAAACTACACAGCATCCGTACAAAGAATGTTAACCTTCTACATATACGGATGCACTTACTGTTATCTACCATGCTTGTACTCACTGGCTGAATCTCTCAAGTCATGCAGAAAATGTTAGATGTGTGGACTGCACTTCTGTCATACTTCTAGTTTCACTAACCTCATTCACAAAACATGGACCTCATAAAGGACAGGCTGAGGAGTCACAAGTTGAACACATCACTCCTCTTTCTTTAGTATGCTATGGAACCAATATAACATCTCTAAGTTCAGTGGACTATTGTAGATCAGATACAATCAACTTTTAAGTTTATATAGTGATATGATGAAACTCCTGTAGGTGTAGTTAAGAAGGTTGCTGAAGCCCCCTACATAAATAATTAATTCTCTATGTCAAGAGTAATCATGCTTTTGAAAATGAGAATCATGTTATAACACACAGAGTCATGTTGAGTTTGATACTGTACCATAGTCTGATGAAAATGCTGATTATACTGTTGGTACTATAATTCAGCATTCATTCAAAACAATGAAAATATTTTCAGTGGCATTCCTTCTGAAACTGAAAAAGAATTTACCTGTCCGTAACTCTGCAATGCAATACGGGCAGTTTACTGGATCTTTCCATGAAATTTCAACTGACTTCCAATCCACAGCTGTAATGACTCTGGTTGTGTAGCTAACAGGCCTACCAATTTTATTACACTGAGTGTCCTTCCTTTGTCAAGCTGTCCATCTAGCTAATAAAAGTGGTTTCTGGTTTCCTTGTGACATTCCACTCTTTTACCTACATTTACACTTAATCTTACATTAAAGTGTAGTTTTTGGTTGGTTTTCTACTTTGGATGTAAACCTGTTGAATGCATTAAGTGTTTATTCAGTGGCAGACAAATATTTGCTACTGTTTTTGAGGGGTAGACATTACTGAACGGAGTTCTAACTACCTTCTTATTGGTTCTTTCACTTTTACACATACTCAACAGTGCGGGAAGCCATTTCCTTGTGTCTTTCCCCGAGACTTTCAGGGGAGACACTGCTAAAGCATATGTGCTGAGAGAAAGTTTTTCTTGGGGTGGGGGGGTGTCAAGCTTAAAAGTCACAAAATATCTAGGAAGGTGCTTTAAACTACTGCATTTATTATCAGTTTGTTGATTTCAGTAATCTTTTTTGTTTGTTTTTCCTAATCAAGTTTTATAACTTTTTCACAGTCTGTTAAGTTATACCTGATGGCTTTGTGCCTTGAACAATCACCTGGCAGTTTAAAAATCCAATTACACCCCTTCTAGTTAATCTAAGAGTTTTCCCCTGTGATTTTACACTTTTACCATATTTTATGTTAAACGGAAGCTCAGTTAAAACAGCTGATAACTGGGCTTTTCTTAGTCACTTGGTTGTTTGTGTAGCTAACAGCAAAAGGTAATGTATAGGACTAAACCTCTGTTTGAATATTTCTTCATCCTACTTTTTCTTACACTTGGTATTCTCATAACATCTCCATAAAGGTGTTTTCTTTGTGAAATTCCACTTTTTCTCCCTACTTTTACAATTTATTTTTACATTAAAGTATAGCTTTCAGTTGGTTTTCTTTCTTTTTTTGCCAACAAACATCTTTATTAAATTTTCACATATGACATAGGCAATCGATATAAATGAAAAGTAAACAACATGACGCCATTTTAGTTGCAAACAGTATACATTACAGACGCCAACAAAACAGCTGTAGGTGCAAACATTATACATCACTTAAAATCTATCCAGTTATTGTCAGTTAAGCATTATATGGCTCATTAAAATCCTGCCTCTTAAACCTCGTTCCTGCTCTGCATATTTTGTTCTTACAATTCCCATTTTTCCTGTGTAGTTTTCTCCCTCCCTTTTCTAAAGATTCTAGTTCCTGTTGTTTTATCTGTTACTATGTTTACTACTTCTAGTAAACTTGGTCAAGAGTTTGATTTCCATTTTCTCGTAATTATTTTTTTGGTATCCACTATGTCTAGGCACTTCTGATTCTGTACCATAACTAAAAAAAATCATCTCCCCAGTCAATCCAATCTGCTCACCCAGTATCTCCGACACAGTGGCCTGCAGGGAATCCCTAAAGTCTGACAGCTCATTACACTCACAAAAATATGTTGTCAGCCTCCTCTTTCTTGCCCATCACACCTCCAACATTTGCTATCCACCTGAGGAAAAATTCTTTGGAGTCTACTTGGGGTATAAAAATACCTATGTAAACACTTCCAGGCAAAGATCCTAAATCTTCTAGACTTTGTTGCATATTTGGGAGATATACATCTATCCTCCCATTGCCTCTTTGTGAATTGCTTATCCAGTCTCTCTTCCCAATCCTTTCTGAGGTCCTCTGATTGATTCTTGTAATCATCATGCAATATTTTATATGCTTTACTAATTATTCCTTTTAACAGCAGCCTCTGTTCTAGATTGTATTAAAAACTCTACCACTGCTGGTCTTTCATTCAGGAGCCCCCTATTTATTTCTCTTTGCCTATACTCTGATATCAATCCTTGACAGGGAGGCAATCCCTAACCTGCATTCCAAATAAATTATTGGCTTCTTCCCATTCTATTACTTTTCCCTTCCTAATGATTTGCTCCCAATACCTTGGTTCCTTTGCTAATTTTCTCCAATAAATTCCAGCCCACTCTTGCTTATTATCTGTATCCCTGACCACAGTCATCCCTATTGGCAAAATCTCTTTTCTCCACTCTCGTACTGGCTTGACTCTTACAATACTCTCTGCTATTTTATGAATATAATACTCTGTATGATTTTTGTTGTTCTCCTTAAGAGTCTGCATACAAAATTCCAATCTTTCCTTATTTCCTGAGCTTCCTCCCTATATCAGCATCATTCCTTTCCACTATGAATTATAGTTTTCTGCTTCTGCTATGTATAAGAGGCTTAACTGTGTTGCTCTAAAATACCCCCTCAAATTGGGTAATCCTAGTCCACCTTGTTCTATTGGAAGAATTAGCTTAACCCACTTGACCCTTACTGTTTCCCCTTCCCAGATTAAAAACATTCAACTCTTTTTTTAATTGCTATCCACAGCTTCTCTTCTGGTTGATAAAAATATGACTGACCTATATACAAGACTAAAGGGACTTGAAACATTTTAATGGTTTATATCTTAGTATCCACTCCCATATAACAAAGCTTCTAGTTTCTCAATTTTTGTATAATCTCCTGCTTAGTCACTTCCCACATATCCTCAGCAGTCGCAACAGAGTAATTTCTAATCCATACTCCCTAAATAAGTCATTTTACCATGTCCCCATAAATACGGACACTGTTGGACCAATTCGTGTGTGGGTACATAACTTACCACTATTGCGTTTGTTTTAGCTTCATTAATTTTGTATGCCAAAATATTTGAAACTGTCTTAAAATGTCCCACAACAATGTAATGTCCCTTTCTGGTTTTGTCATGTATAAAATAATATCTGCAAATACAGCCATCTTTTCCGGACTACCACGCCAATTATATCCTTGAATTTCTGGGTCCCTTATTTCTTTTGCCAATGGTTCTAAATATGATGCAAACAACAAACTGGAAAGCAGATAACCCTGCCTAGTTCCTCTACTCCAGCAGAAATTATCAGAGAGGACCCCATCCACTTTAATTTGCACCTCTGATCCCTCATACATTCTTCTAATCAACCATATTATTGCATCAGGGAAAGCAAATGTTTCTATTACTCTGCTCATGAAGACCCAGTCTACTCTGTCAAATGCTTTCTCTGCATCAAGACTCACCAATAAAAGTGGTATTTTCTTACATTCTGCTTCCCTCTGCATCATCAGTGTTCTGTTGATATTGTCAAATGTTTGCCTCCCCGCCACAAAACCACACTGATCCATATCTATCAATTTTAGTATCACGTTTGCCATTCTTTTAGCCATTATAGAAGGTGTTTTTCTCCTGTAGCATAGCTATTGGCATTCTATTCTTTCTTTTTTATATTTACCTGTAAGCCCATTCAGACTGAAAGACATTACAGAACGTATCATTTTCTTATACAGTTATTACCACCTTTTATGCATAAGTAATTCCCTTTTTGTTAAATGTCTAGTTCCAACTTTTATGATACTTGTATATACTGTTTGGCAGTTGGTCTTTTATACAGCTGTTTCTTGTCATAGCCATTTGCGCCTATGCCACATCTTATATAACTTTTTGTTTTTTGAAAGCCCTCAAACAGAACAAACAAACCCCCCAAAAATCCCTCCTAAAACCTATTAACTTAATAATAACACATAAAACTATGTACATCTTCAAATATTGAAGTTTTTGCTTACTAATAAGAGCATAGGTTCTAAGTTACTAGCTACACAGACAGGCTAAAGTTAACCAAAAAGAAAGGTTAGTCATGCTAAGACGCATGGTACAGCCTGTGCTACTATTAAGTGCTATTTGATTTTGTATGTCTTTATAGCTCTCTCAGTTGAGAAAACAGGTGAATGCTTTCAGTAAACACTTTTTCCAAGCCATTTCTCTCTCAAATTTTCTTCTAGTGACATGTAAACCAGATACAAAACTGCTAAGGGTACAATGTTTATCAGAAAAAAAGCCTTACAATATTCAACATTCTTTTTTATTTACATGCTGTGTAATAAACTTGTTACTGGGTAATGCTTAGGGTTTTAACCCAGTCATTTCCCTATACAAGCATGGGAAAAAGCACACTGAGTTTTTCTTTTTTCATACTCTCTTAAATAGATCCTTCCTCTCTCCGCAGTCTCCTCTCCTCCTCTTTTTTCCCATTGCAGTACATACATTTCTTAAAACTAAAAGATAAAAAGAGAAGGGTGAAAAAGAAAAAAAAAGAAAAAAACAAAGCACCTGTTTATATTAGTATCCCCATTGTATTTACAAAAAAGCTGAGGAAACTTTACTTCAAGTCTAATTGATTTTGTATTATCTTTAAAGCTGTCACACCTGGAGACCATTATATCCTAACCAATTTCTCTGTTCTTTTTTTTCTCTCTCTTCCCTCAGCCAATTCCCTTCCACCAGAATGTCTCCAGTTTCTATTTATCAGATTGTCTTCATGAAGACCAGCTGCAGAAATGCTTAGTATACATACCTGCAATTGCTAGAAAAAAAGCCTCATATTATTCAGTATTCTTTTTCAGGTCCTTAATCAGCCATTTCCCCATGCAAGAATGAAAAAGCACATTAATTTGTCATGCCTTTTTAACCAGGCTCCCCTTCTCTACTACTATTTTTTTGATCATTGCATTGTCTATATTTCTCAAAACTGTACAAGAAGATAAAGAGGAGAAAGGAAAAAAAGACCACCATCTGTTTACAATCTCCATTATACTTAAAAATAGCATGTAAAGAAAACCATCCACCATAAATACGGTACTATTTAGAAAAAAAGTGTTTTCTTTACTTAGCATTTTCCCCTCTTTCCCTCCCAAAGCATTTTTCTGAACATTAATGACATGCAGTAGGGCATATACTACATTCCCCCACACATCACACAATTTTTGAAAAAGTCCAACATTTCCAGATTTTCTTGTTCTGTCATATTTCACAAATATAATTATTGCACAGTAATCCCACATTAAGTTACTGATTTTATTACTGTTTTTCTCCATCACCCAAATCCTGCCTCTGCTTCATTTCCAACATATTCTTATTTCTTCTAGTCAACTCTCATGCTCTCTTCCTTCGCTCCAACATTTTACATTGACATACTGGAAAAAGTTTCACATGTACAGTCTCTCTGTGGTTTTTATTACCAGAAGAACAAGAAGCATAATCTCCTTCTGTTTCACAGCTCAGCTTTTGCTGACAAACCTTTGTATTTCCACCTTAGCAAGCACTTCATCAAAACATGACGGTCTCTCCAGGGAAGAATACCTTGAAGACAGCTGGATACAGCAATTTGAATCTCACACCTGCATCTTGACATTTTCTGAATGGAAGAAATTTCTCTTTTGCCTGTGCACAGTCAGTAATCATTCTCCACAAACTCTCTGCTGTCACCCACTTTTAGTATTTTGTTCTTCTTCCACAGTTTTGTTAGAATCAACTCCTTCTGCTGGTAGGATTCCATCCTTAATATTATAGGTCTAGGTTTCTTTCTTATGGCTAGGTTTGGAGCATAAACATGATGTGCCCATTCAACCAACAGTTCCTGCTATGGAATACCAGTCCAGCTGTTATTTGAGCTTTCAGAAAATTAAATGCAGTTTGTTCCTTCCAGCTTCTATGGCATAGCTGAAAACTTCAGGTTTTCCCTACGTGCTCTGTCCTCTAATTCCATTACTTTTTTAAACATCTCTCCCTGCGCAGTCTCATATTCAGCCAGCCTTTTCTTCATTTCAACCTCTGATTTCTGCAGCTTTATCATCCCATCTAAATCTCTGTTTAAAGCTTCTTCCATTTGTTCCAGCCTTTTGCTGTTTGTGTTGATATACTCTACCAGTGCTTTGTTTATTTTAACCAGGTCTGTATGCAGTTGTCTTGTATCTTCCTGTAGGTTAATTGACATCATGTATGAAGGTTAAATTACATTTTTGCTGAACAGCTGCAGAACTCTCCCTAGTCAGTGTTTCTTCCTCACTTTTTGTAGCTGATTTTTTTCCAGGTCTTCTGTGTTTCTTTAATCCTGGCATCCAGGCAGTATACTTACTAGCCAGTTACTGAAATTTACCCATAAACACAAGTTTACTGGCCTTCTCTGCTGAGTTTCTGTTATGTACTCACCATAACGTTCCAGGTTTGTTGCCCTTGATCTCACCTTCCTTATTGCTGGTAGGGTTCTGAGCCGATCCTGGTCTCCAACTCAGCCACAATCTAAAGCTCGAGAGCTTCCACTGGCTCGAGGCTAGACCCTATCCCATCATGCCTAGCGAGTTACCCAGATCTCATTTGTGATAACCCATAACACACTACAATATAAAACAGATGTTGATCATAAGAAGGGTGATAGAAATAAAACTGGCATGTTTTGTTGCCAAAATTGTAAAATCTGTCGGTTTATATCTGTAGGTACCAGTATTTCCTTAGCCAATTATAATAGAATTATTGAAGTTCCAGGTTTTGTGGACTGTAATTCATGTGGTTTGGTTTATATAGGCATGTGCACAGCATGTCCAGCCTTTTATGTGGGTATGACTACACGCAGTCTAAGTACCCGCATAAAAGAACATTTATACAGTATAAAATGCCAAGATGACAAAAATGCCTTATATAAACATTCCATTAATTGTGAATTTTTTAAAAAATTTGTCTTTTCAGTGCTTGAGGTTTGTGAACCTGACAGTAGGGCTGGGGATTTCAAGAATGTTTTAGAACAAAGGGAAACACTGTGGCAGGTCAGGTTAAACTCAGACAAACATCCTGGGTTAAACGAAGCAATAAATGTGAAGTGTTTTTTAAAGTATAGGAAGTTAGGTATAAATAAGAAATATAATATACTTCAATTATTTAATTAAGTATGAATTTAGAGGAGTTTTTAAGTATTTTTTAAAACAAAGTTGATTATTAATTAATTGTTTAATTGTTTTATCTAATTATGTGGTGATTGAATGTATATTTAAACAAGTTGAAATGAGTGTCTAGTATATTCTGATGAAGTCGTGTGATGAAAGCGTGTATTAAAGTGTTTTGTACGCTATTTTTTGACTGGATCAATATTATTGGTGCTATTTACAGTAAATTTTGTTATCGTTTTGCCACTTCTGGTTGAACTGACTCGTTTTGTGGAGTTCATTTTGCTTTTACACACTACAATATGCAGAAATATAAACTATAGAGATATTTATATATATATATATATATATATATATATATATACACAAACACACACACATATATATATATATATATATATATATAAAACCCAGCAAGTCATTAGTGAAAGAACTCTCAGTCTACCCAACTCATAAGGCAGGAAGGGAATCAAGGCCTATATAGCCAAAAGATGGGCAATTCCTCTCGATCCTCCAGGAGGGAGAAGAAGGGAGGGATGCAAGAAGGAAGGCGAAATTAAGGACAACAAACATTGTCCCCATCTCGCCTTCCTTCCTTCTTAGTTTGTACCTCGTCCCCAGCACCTTCTTCTTGGGTGGCTTAGTGGAATAAACTCTTCAGAACCGTGGAAAGTACAGTTTTGTACCTACCATAAATGTAGATGTTCGAGTGCCAATACAGCTGCAGTCAAAACAGATGGGTTCTCCTGCCGTCAGGCGGGTCCTCGGTCGGCCGAATTCCAAAGTCTAGGTCCGGAGTCGGTTGTCGTCGCTTCTTCCCTGACGTCAGTGCGACAGGGGTATAAAAGAACCAGCCGATGCCATTTTCTTCAGTTTTTCTTGCCCCAGATGTCAGGTGCCCCCAGAAGGAAGGCAATACATAAATTTGTGTAATAAAGCAATGCCATATAATCAAAATTCAGTAGTTGCAAGCAAATACACCATAAATGAATACCCCAATCAGGTTGTATGAGGAGGTGTTAGCCAAAAGGCCTGTCCCAAGAGGGGAAGGAGGGAGGGAAACCTGTACTGCAGCTGTATTAGCACTCGAACATCTACATTTATGGTAGGTACAAAACTGTACTATGTTCATCGTGCATACAGCTGCAGTCATAAAAGATGGGTAGAATCCCAAAGCTAAGAAAGGGGTGGTAGGCACTAGGTGGAACTAGGAGGAGCCAGGATGCTCTGCAAGACTGCAGTGGCAAAGCCTGCTCTAATTTTAGAGTATAATGGTAGGTTGGAGTAAGCTTTTCTAGTAGACGGTCTTCTGGCCTCCAAAATGACATCCTGCACCTCCTTGGAGAGTAGGGTCTGTTGTGATGTTAAGGAATCTTCCATGCGGCCAGATTGAGTGTTTTCAGCTGACTGTGAAGAGTTTTGAAGCTGTGCTGAGTCAGAAGAAGAGGCATTAGAGGTAGGGTCCATGGAGGTCAGGCTCCTCAGGAGTGGGTACCAGTGCTGTCTTGGCCAGTCTGGAGCAATGAGAATCATCTTTGGTCTGTCTGCTCTAGTTTTTAATAGAACTTTGGGCAGCAGAGGAAGAGGTGGAAAGGCATAAACTGTCATTGTTGTCCAACTGAAAGAGAGAGCGTCCACTCTCCAGGCCTTTGGATGAAAAGTCCTTGAGCAGAATTTTGTCAATTGGTGATTTTTGTGGGAGGCAAAGAGATCTATGTCTGGCCTTCCCCATGCTTGAATTATCTCTGTAAAAACTTGAGGATGCAACTTCCATTCGTGTGGATCTGTCATATTTCTGCTTAGGTTGTCTGCCAGCGTGTTTTCCTTGCCTGGCAAGTACTGTGCTTGAAGTTCGATTTGTAATTCCAGAGCCATGTTCCAAAGTGACATGGCCAGCCTGCATAGGGGGTATGAATGGGTTCCTCCCTGTTTGTTTATGTACCACATTACCGTGGTGTTGTCTGTCCTTATCAATAGTTGACCTGGATGCAGAAGGTCTCTGAAAGCTATAATAGCATTTATTACTGCTAGCATTTCCTTCTGATTGTTGTGAAGGTGCTTTTCTTTTTGGGACCATTTGCCCTGAATGCACCGATCTGTCATGTGCGCCCCCCAGGCGTAGTCCGATGCGTCTGTTGTGATGACTTGATTTGCTTGAGGCTTGCAGAATGGGAGACCTGTGTTTGTTTGGCATGCTTGAGCCCACCACAGAAATTCTTTTGAAGACATGGAATTAGTGGTAATGTTGTTTCCAAACTGTGGCTGTGTTGAGACCATAGGTTTTTCAGCTACCATTGAAGTTTCCTCATATGCAGCTTTGCACATGGGATTAGTAGGATGCAAGATGCCATGAATCCCAGAGCCTGCAGGATTTTCCTTGCAGTCAGCCTGGTGAATTTTGCTAGTGTTCTGAAGTATTGAGTTAGTTGCCCCTGCTTCTCTGGCGTGAGGTAGGTCATCTGGGTGTTTGTGTCCAAGTTGGCACCCAGGAAAATTATTTTCTGAAAGGGTATTAGCCTTGATTTCTTTTTGTTGACTGTGTATCCCACAGAATTCAACAACATTATTACAAACGCCAGATGTTTCAGAAGTATGTGCTTGCTGTCCGCTTGGATCAGGCAGTCGTCCAAATATGGGTATATTTGTATCCCTTGAAGTTTGCAGTAGGCAATTACTGATGCCAGGCATTTTGTGAATACTCTGGGTGCAGTAGATAAGCCAAAGGGCAATGCAGAGAATTGATAATGGTTTGAACCTGCAAGAAATCTGAGGTATCTTCTGCAATTTTGTCTGATTGGGACATGCAGGTATGCCTCCCTGAGGTCCAATGTTACCAGCCAAGACTCCTTGCCCAGCATGGGAAGAAGCTGCTGTAATGTGAGCATCTTGAATTTTGGTGCAGTAAAAATGTGTTTAGGATGGATAGGTCCAAAATAGGTCTCCAATCTTTTCCCTTCCTTGGTACCAGGAATAGTCTGGAATAAAAACCTTGACCTTGTTCGTGAGTAGGTACCTCTTGAATAGCTTTCATGTCCATGAGATCTGAAATTTGCCTTTGTGCCTCTGCCCTTTGATTGTGTGGCAGGTTTGGCATACCTCTCATTTTTGGAAGGGTGTGAAAATGGAATCTGTAGCCTCTGTTTATAATGTCCAGGATCCATTTGTCTTTTGTGACAATATGCCAATATTTTGAAAAGAATGCCAGTTTTCCGACTAAGGGTGCTGCCATTTGAGCCTTGCTTGGCATGCAAAGGGGAAAGTCATTGGGCTTGCTTTCTGAATGGCTGCGAACTATCCTCACCACCTCTTTGGTTAGGAGCTTGCCATTGTCTGCCTCTAAACGATCCTTGAGATTGCCCTCTGCCCCTCGGGCGCCTGAATCTACCTCTTTGGGGTCTGTCCGTGGCTGGAAAGGACCAATTTTTTGGAAGGCCAATTTCTACTGAAACATGGAGGTTGTACCTGTAGAAAATCTTTCACTGTTTGCATTGATTTAGCCTTTTCCTCCATTTTCTTTAATACCTCCTCAGCTTTAACACCAAATAATACATCCTTTTGTAGGGGGGCATCTAGTAATTTAGCTTTGACATGATCTGGAAAGGTTTGCTCCTTGAGCCAGGCATGTCTACGTATGACTGATCCTGTAGCAGCAGCTCTACATGAGGCCTCTAGAGCATCAAAACCTCATTGCAAGGTATGTTTACCCACTTGTTCTGCACTATGCATCAAATCCTGCAACTCCTTCAAGTCTGGTTGTTCAGGTTGTGACATTTTACTTCTCAACTGTGATAACAGGAACTGCTGGTACTTTAACATATGGAACTGGCAGTTTAATGCCCTCATGGTTAAGGTGGCCGAGGTGTATACCTTTTTCCCCCACCTTTCTAAAGATCTGGAATCTCTCTCGGAAGGTAATGGATTTTTAGCAATGGAGGCCTTAATTCCCTTGGAGCCCTGTGAGACAGTTTCTGGGTCAGCCGCATGGCTTTTGTATAAAAATTGGTGCGAGTCAGGAACCCGGTAGTACCTGTCAGGCTTGACTGGGGCTGGAGGTAAGGAATCCGGGTTAAGGCAGGCCTCCGAGTACACATCATCTAGTATGTCCAAGACAGGAGATATAGCCAGAGGCCTGTGCTGAGGTAGCAAGAGAAAATCCCTAAGCCTTTTCTTGGAATCTGAGTACTCTTGGCCTTCTCAGTGGAAGTGTTCCCTTAAGGTATGCAAGGTTTCCCCAAATGAGTAATCCTCTGGAGGAGGGGGGGGGAATGGACTCCTCTGCATCAGAAACTTCAAAACGGGAGTAAGAATGCTCCTGTTCATCAGAGTGCTCTGAAATAATGGAGGCCTGGTCAGAGGAGGGGGATTCTTCCTCCACTCTGGGCTTTTTGTCAGGGGGGGGGGGGGTTGAGAACCCCTGATAAGAGTAATTAAATCCTCAGCCATTTTAAGCATCTGTTTTTTAGGCATGGGGCCTGGAGAAGGGCACTGTGTAGCTTGTCTCTTAGAATGCATGGCTGCTTTAGAGTTAGTGAAGCCTTGATGGAAAAAGAAGAGGAAGGTCTGAAGACACCTTGAAAGGAGGCAGACCTGTCTACATTTTGAGATTCACCATCAAGAGTGGCTTTGGTATCTGTAGTCGGGGTGTGGGCCGAGGAGCCTGCGACCTCGGGCACAGAAGACACCGCCAATGAAGTGTCATAGAGGCCGCGGACCTCATGTGTCGGTCCTTATCTTTGCGTTTTTTAGACAAAACTGGAGTCGGAGTATTCGACGACAAAATATAGTTAAATTTTTTGCCAAAATAGTGCTGGGTGAACTCTGCCCGACACTTAATGGTGCGTTTGTTGAATGTAGCACAAAAACGACAGACCAAGACATCGTGGTCTGGGCCTAAGCAAGGAATGCAGAGGGAATGAAAATCCTTATGCGGTATTTGCTTCTCACATGAAATACAATTATTAACTTTGACTGACATCGGTCTGAGGCAAGAAAAGTTTCCCCAACGGGGTACTTAGCTTTCAAGAAGACTTCGGTTGCAAAATTTTCATAATTTCAGGAGCTGGCCGACCGGCACTTGCGAACTGCTTCTGCTTCGGGCACCGCGCGGCAAGAAAGACTGAAGAAAATGGCGTCGGCTGGTTCTTTTATACCCCTGTCACACTGACGTCAGGGAAGAAGCGACGACAACCGACGCCGGACCTAGACTTTGGAATTCGGCCGACCGAGGACCCGCCTGACAGCAGGAGAACCCATCTGTTATGACTGCAGCTGTATGCACGATGAACATCCAAAGGATGCCCTGTTCCGGGAGGCCACATCTACTTTGTAATGAGTGATGAAGGTATGGGGATTAACCCACATAGCTGCCACACAAATTGAGTCTAAAGGCAGCCTGTCCTGAAAGGTAGCAGAGGTAGACAAGGCCCTAATTGAGTGTCCTCGAATCTTTCCTGGCAGCTGTTTGTTATGTGAGTTATAGACGTAAGTGATGGTGTCTGAAAGCCATTTCGATAAAGTTACTTGTGAGACTGAAGCTCCTTTTCTATTCTCTGCAAAGGATACAAACAATTGGTCAGATTTCCTGAATTCCTGTGTTAAGTGCAAGTAAAAACGTAACTGTATATGAACATCCAGTTGGTGGAGTTTTTACTCTGCCTTGTTGCCAGGATCTGGGAAGAACACCGGTAGTGCTATTGACTGGTTCAGATTCAACTCTGAGCAAACTTTTGGTAGGATGGAAGGGTTGTTTCTGACAGAAATCCTATCTTTGTGGAAAATTAAATAAGGGGGACAAATGGATAGAGCCTGTAATTCTGATACCCTCCTAGCCAAGGTAATGGCGGTCAAAAAAAATAGTTTTCCAAGTCAAAAATTTTAGAGAACAAGTATTAGCTGGTTTGAACGGAGGAATAATCAAGGCAGCTAAGACCAAATTTAGATCCCATGGAGGAAGTGGTTCTCTTATTGGGGGTCTCAAAAGGATAGTACCCTTTATAAGCTTTGCATAGCCTGTGGGACATAATGTTGGAACCCATTTCTCCCACATGAAAGTTGGAAACAGCAGCCAGCTGAACTCGGACAGTTGCTGCTGCTGCTCCTTGGTTAAAGGTTTCAGCAAGAAATTCGAGGATCTTTGAAATAGGTGCAGTAAAAGGCTCAATACTATTTTTGGCTGCTCAACAAGAGAACCATTTCCATTTGCTAGTATACAGTTTTCTCGTTGAGGATTTGTGAGAGGAAATTAGAATATTTTGTACTGCAGGGAAGATGTCAGGAAGCCTGGCTAAGACGGGAAGTGGAGGAACCAAGCTGTCAGCTTGAGAGTCTGTAAGGAAGGGTGGAGTGTGCCCAACTGATGCACCAGCAGATCTGGAACTGGGTACAGGATCCAAGGCTCCTCCTGAAGGTGGGGCCATAGAAACGGGAACAGGATTTGACAAGGTCAGTAAGGGGCAATGAGTATTAACTTGCAACCCAACAATTTTGCTTTCTGAAGACCCTTGGCTATCAGAGGGAACGGGGGAAAGGCATACAGAAGTCCCGGGGCCCAATCGTGAACAAATGCATTCCTGGGTGATTGCCCCAGTGGGGGGACTAGGGTGAAATAGCTGCTGGATTTGGCATTGATGGAGGTGACAAAAAGGGTGCAGCAAGGCTGGCCCCACTTGGGAAAAATCTGATTCGCAATATCCTGCTTCAGGGACCATCGTGAGGCATAAGGATAGCCCTGCTTAGCTTGTCCAGCATCACGTTGGATTTCCCTGGAATGTGCGTAGCAATCAAAGCATTGGGAAGACACTGCCCATTGCCACATTCTTAGGGCCTCTCGACACAAGGGGTAGGATCTGGTTCTGCCTTGCTTGTTGATGTAGCATACCACCGAAATGTTGTCCATCTAAACTGCAATCGTTCCCATGGGTAGAGAGCTGTGTAGTGCTTGCAACGCCAGGAGCACCACTCTCATCTCTAGGACGTTGATGTGCAAGTGGTACTCGTGTTGTTACCAAGTCGCATGAACAGTCTGGCCCAGATAATGCCCCCCCATCCTATCTGGGAAGTGTCAGTGGTCACTGTGGCCACTGGCTGGGGGAGGACGAATGGTCTGCCTATCACAGCTGTGTAGACTGAAGCCACCATTTTTGGTCCTTCTTGCAGGTCTCCATGATAAGACTTTTGTGGGACATGGATAGATCTTTCATGGACCATTGTGCAAACAGGACCCAATGTAATAACCTCATGTGAAAGTGCTCCAAGTGAACTAGTGTTATTGCTGCCTCCATTGAGCCCAGGACTTTCAGAACAAATGTGGCTTGAGTCTTTTTCCTCCCGATTAAGATTGCAACCTGATGTTGAATGGTCGACACCCTCTCCTGAGGCAATTTTGCTATCATGTCTTTGGTATGTAAACCTGCCCCTAAAAATGTAATGTATTGACAGGGCAACAAGGCAGACTTTTCGTAGTTTATAGTGATGCCTACCTGAGAGCAGAGGTGGATTGTGGTGTCCCTTGTCCTGGTTAGTCAATGCTAAGTGGTGGCAGTAAGGAGCCAGTCTAGATATGAAAACACCCAGAATCCTAGACGCCTCAGATGAGCCATGACTACTGCCATGCATTTGGTGAAAACGCTGGGGGCTGTGGTGAGGCCAAAGGGCAGAGCTCTGCACTGGTAGTGACGGACTCCAAGCCGGAAGCATAGAAATCTCCTAGATTGCCTGTCCATCTTGATATGGTAGTACACATCCTGCAGATCGATGGAGCACATCCAATAGTCCTTTCCCAAGAAGGGAAGTATGGACTGCAGTGTCAGCATCCGCAACTTTGTCTTCTTGACAGACTTGTCAAGTCTGCTGAGATCCAAAATGGGCCTCCAGTCCCGTTTTCTTTGGTACTAAAAAGAACCTTGAGTAAGTTCCGGAGCCGATTTGGTCTGCAGGGACCTCTTGGATTACTCTTTTTCCTTAGCAACCTTTGAACTTCTAGGGTTTCTTGTTCCCTTAAATTGGGTGGCACATCTGGGATGGATTTTCGTTTTCTGAGGAGAGGTGGCATGGAGAAAGGAATACTGTATCCCCTGGATATGACCGACTGCACCCATGTGTCTTCTGTGGTATTCTGCCAGGCTTCTGGATACAGTGACAATCTGCCCTCGACTGCCTCCAGAGGTGGACAGGCGGGCCGCCTTTCAGGAGCACTGAAAGGGCCTACTAGAGAGCATCTCTCTGTCACCCTGACTTTGCGGACCCCCCCCTCTGCCGCGAGGGTGGCGTCTCCCATTATTATTCCCCCCTCTGCCCTGGGGAAAAATCACCACGTGCGTCAGGCGAAGCTCCCTGGGATTTCTGGAACCACATTTTTTCGCCTTTTTGACCTTTGGGATAAGGTCTACTAGGCACAGAAAAACACACTCCCATGGCAGAGAGAGTCTTGCCATCCTGCTCGTACCTGGTGAGAGTCTCTTATCTTGGGTCCGAACAATGACAAGCCATCAAAAGGGGGGGTGGTAAAGGAGGACTTGATGGGCTCTGCAAACTGACAAAGCCACATCCAGGAATGTCTCCGTAAGGCGACTCCTGTGCCTGCTGCCCTGCTCGCTCCACTGGTTGCATAGTTAATAAGTCGCATAGAGGAGTTAACTACAGAAGATAAGGTCGCTAGCCGAGAAGCAGTTCTATCTGTAGCTCCCGCAGCTGTAGGATCCTATAGGGCATGTCCTAGCTCTTTCAGGAGATCCTTCCGGAGGTGGGTGAAATGGGATAAATAATTCATTGACCTAAGGGTAAAGGCCGCTGAAGAAAAGACAAGCTTCTTGTATCTGTCCACTGTACGGGACTCTTTGTTCAGCAGATAGATAGAAGTAGAGGTTTCTGCTAATAACTTCTTTGTGGCCGCCAGCACCATAGCATCAACTGGCACGCCCTTGGTCAGGAAAGGTGTGTCATCTGGTGCAATTATGAACTTATTGGGCCTCCACGGAACTTGTTCCATCGATTCTGGGGAGCTCCACACCTTTTAACTTACTACCCCTAGCAGCGGGTCGAAGGGCGGAGGCACCCAAGAAGTGGAGGGTCGGGAACAGAATGCATCCAGGTACACAGACTCATCTTGAGAAGGGGAAAGGGACTTCCAGCCACCCCTCTGCTTGAGGATTTCCAGGATGTCCAAGAATGAGACATCCTCAGAGGGGGACCCTTCTGAGTCCTCCAGTTCTGTGTCCGATGTCAGATACTCAGGGCAGTCCAAATGCTTCCTCTTACATGTTTTCTTCCAAGGGGCCTCCTCAGAGGGGTGCTCTGGGGAGGTTTCAGAAGAGGGGGGGTTGCCCAATGGGGTGTCTTGGGGCAATGGTTCTCTACACTTAGAATGGAGGAGTGGCGAGAGGGAAGACACTGGCTCCATAGGGGATGGAGGAGCTGTCAGAGGACAGCACACTCATCATCATCTCGAAGGCACTACGATCCCGACCCGAGAGGGTCCCCGGCTCCGAAAAGTTGAGAGACCTCTCCCGCACCGAGGGTGATGGCTCCCAGGCTGATGTGGGAGCAAAGTTCACCTGCGCTGAAGCTCCAAGAGGGAGAGTAGGGTCGGACAAGGTTCCGATGCCACCCCCCCCCCCCCCCCAGAGCTGGCAAGGGAGTGTCGGCCCCCAGATCCCTCGATAGAAGGTGGTATCAAGGAGATTGCAGCAGATGTCAAAACTGAGAGACCGGAGGTTTTTGGAAATGACGGTTCCACCACAATGATTTCCATGCACTCCGGCTCCGAGCTCAAATGAGTCGAAGGAGGAATAGATGATCTGGGAGGTTGTACAGTCAGCTCCACATCCATATGGGCTGGGCTCGATAAGATTTTTGCTACAGCCTGTGTCTTGAGTAGCCTCTTCACCACCCTCTCCACATCATCGCCTGAAAGTCTGAAAAAACAGTAATACGGACTGGCTGAAAAACGTTTTACTGAAGAAAGAATAAAATATGTACAAACATATAACACAAAATCGAGTAATCCAGTTCCAATAAGTTCTTTCGTTTGGCTTGTACCAAACTTTTTCAAATTGTCTGAAAGTCTTCTGGATGACCAAAAGGAGTGGGTGGACAATCGATGACTGCTCGCCACAGACTGGAGAAGCAGGGACTGTGGAGCAGACGCACTGGTTCCAAGGAAGGAGACCTTGTTCTTTTGTGACTCCTAGATGGTTCAGAGGACACTGACAGAACCGCAGGAGATAAAGTCTTGTCGGACTCAAGGGGTTTCAGATCTGACGAACTGGAAGATTTGACTTTCTGCTTCGACGGCTCCGAGATCGGAACCGACGAAGATGTCAGTTTGGTGGATTTGTCTGTTTTTTTTTGCCTGATTCTCTTTCACTGGTGTGTCAAAGGGCCTTTTTAATAAACCTCTCAAAATGAGTTTGTTCTTGTGCTCCTGCAGGACTTTAGCACTGAATGCATGACAAATGGAACACGAGTCCTGCGGGTGCACCGCTTCCAGACAATAAACGCAGCTAGTATGTCCTTCAGTCAGAGACATTTTTTTGGGAGCAAGAGTCGCACTTTTTGAATTCAGAAGGCTTGGGATTCTTTGGATGCTTCTTTGGACATTATAGATTAGTACAAACAGCAACAAGCACAACAAAACCACAGCTACAAGTAGCAAAAAGGAAGAATATTACACTCTACAACAAGCAACAACAATAGCACTATATCTAAATTCTTTTTTTTTTTTTTTTTTTTATGGAAGGTAACGGAAGGTAATGGAAGGGGAGAGCCTATAAGTTAAATGACAACTCCCCCAACCAAGGAGAGCCTCTAACTTAAATGGCTAACTCCTTAAGCTGAAAGGGGAGAAGGAGGGAATAAGGGGAAATGCTCTAACTGAAACGGTCCGAAAGCAAAGGGTGAATCCTCTAACTAAAAATGGATTCGTAAGGGAGGGTAGTAGGCCTGGAGGAAAAATGACGGCCTGAACAACAACAACAAAACGGAGATAGGTGGTATCCTAAGAATAAACACTAACCACTACTAATCTACATTAAAGTCTTCCTTAAGGATTTTACTATACTAGAGCAAAGAATATAAGAAATAAAATCGAAAACTTAGCCTGAGCCAGTCTCCAGCAATCTCAAAGCTTCAAGCGGCAAATGAGATCTGGGTAACTCTCGCTAGGCATGATGGGATAGGGGTCTAGTCTTGAGCCAGTGGAAGCTCTCGAGATTTAGAAAGTGGCCGAGTCGGAGCCGATCCTCGGCTCCAAACCCAACCAACAAGAAGGAAGGCGATATAGGAACAACATAATATCAAGCTGTTAGTATGCAGCCATCTTGGAAGTCCTATTTTTAGTTGTTTTTCTAGTTTGAGTGTGGACCTAATAACAGCAGTAGTGGTTATTTCAGTGGCAGATAATAATTTGCTGGATTTCTAACTACTTTTTTATTGGTTCTTTTACTTTTACGTTCGGCTTAAGAGTGGATGGTGGTGCTTTAAAAAGCAGACAGCAGAGCTGTACTCAACAGAAGCAGGCAACCTCATTTTCAAATTCTTTCTTAGGAACCTTAGTTAGCACATTTGTCTAAAACTAGCAGGTGGAGTTATCTAAATGGTATTGGTGCAGATTTATTAGGGGCAAATCCTGCCTACTTAACCTGGTCAGCTTCTTCAAGAATGGTACTGAAGCAATGGATGAGGCCAAAAAGCTTTAATACCATCCCACATTTACACATCACATATCAGCTCTCCCTGTTAAATGTAAATTCCTATACAGCTCAATTGATAAATTATCACACAAACAAAACCAAGAAAATTGGGGAAGGCGGCCCTACCTCTTCCAAATGACCTGTCACTAAAGGTGTGCCCCAGGGTTCATTCTTTAACAATTACAGCCTTCCCCAAACCAGTCCCTACCTTTGGAAATAATTAATTTTTACTTGCTTCCCTACACATTAATAATCAGAAACAATTCAGCCTTGCTGCACTATATATTCCCCCGGACTTCCTATCCTGGGCAACCCACAATATATCTAATGAAACTATAATTCTTGGTGACACATATTAATTGGCAAAACATAATCTCCAACTCCCATACAAACAGTATAAATTTGTGTAGGCTTACAGAGCTCAAACTAAAACTAACCAATCAGAGTCAAACTTAGTCTGGATCTTAGTATCTCATCCCCATAATTACACCAACACCCGAACCCTCCCTAACACCTTAAGCGACCACCTACCAGCTTACAACCATAGAACCCATACTAAAATACCCAAAACACATTCCTACAGAACATCCAGAAACCTTGCCCATTTCAACCAGAATGTATTCATAAATACCTAAAAGCTCAGAACTGTACCCAGTAAAAACATTACCCCTGGATAATGCTGCAAATTATTTCAATACAGTCTTTCTAAATGCACTTAATAGCCTCACCCCTACTTCCACTAAAAGAATAAAACTTACCCATGCCCCCTGGCTAACAAAAACGAAACAAGCTCTCCTTTCCAGAGATCGAGCCAGGAAAGAATGGCATACAAATAGTAACCCATTAAATGAACTCAACTACAAGCAACTTCAGAACAAAGCCAAAAAACTAATCATAAATGACAAGAAAAACTTTCTCTACACGATTATCCAAAAATTTTGAGAATCTGTTTCCTCCCACCTAAATCCTGGAACCATACAAAACCCAACACCTAATCCTGACAAAGACCCACAATAAATTGCCCATATGTTTAACTCACACTTCATTAATACCATTTTAAAACTTGTCAAAGACTCATCTCAAAAAATAAAACTAAACTCTAATAATCTAACGAGTGCTACAAATCCTACTCAACATATCCTCAAAACTCTTTCTTCCCCAACCAGTGAAACGTCGAAAAAAAAACCCCATTAATTCCCATTTTCTTCACACAGCCTGTAGCCACCTCCCTAGTATTTACACTTCTGACGAACCTTAGACCTTGCTCCCTCTCCATTGATCATCTTCCATCTGAATATCTAAAACTTGCAGCTGATGCAATAGCCTATCCTGTCAGTATTTTTTTAAACCGATCCATCTCAGAATCAAACATTCCCCAACTGTGGAAAAAAATCCACTATAACACCTTTACACAAAGGTGGTACTACTAATGATCTCTCTAACTATCGGCCTGTCTCTATACTGCCACTGCTATAAAAATCTAAGAAAAGTATGTACATGCCCAATTCCTCAAGTACCTCTGTGGCAATGATCTCCTTGCACCCACCCAACACGGCTTTCATCCGGCACACATTACTACTATAGCCCTACTCCCTTTTACTGATACTGTGAATAAAGGTCTTGATGCTGGTCTACTAACTACAGTAAACTTGTAAGACTTATCCAAGGCTTTCAACACGGTATCACACCCCCAGGCTGCTCTTGCAATTAGAAAAAGTAGGATGCTTGTCAAATTCCCTAACATGGTTTTCTAGCTATCTAAACAACAAAAAATAATCTGTCAGATGGGAAACCAAACAATCCGATTAGCTGGCCAATAACATAGGAGTGCCTCAAGGATCAATTTTGGGGCTCTCCTTTTTAACATTTTCATTAACAACCTTCACAAAGCATCCCAAACAAAGTTCACTCAGCCAACATGCCAACAATTCAACCATTATCTCCTCTTCTAGCAAATTCTCTGATATTAGGATTACTCAACATGCCTTGACCTCTATAGAAACATAGCTAAATGGCACACCACACAAGAATTACTGAACCCCCAAAAGTCTAATCCTTTTCAACAAAACCACCAACTTCAGACTTTCAAATTTTTTCACTAAACAATACTGATATCGAAATAGTCAAGACAGCTAAATTATTTGGCATTACTATACATGACAAACTCACCTTTGAACAACATATTCTCAACACAATAAAAAGCCCACATCAAGCTAGGCAAATTTTATAGACACAAACATTATTTAGATAAACCAACCAAACTAAAACTTGCAAATACTCTACTTGTCCCTTCTCTCCTTTATCGTAGTCCCATTTTTGAGACCCTGGAGAGGTGGAGATATGCTTTAGAGAGGAGAGGAATGAAGGTCAGCAGGGCTAAAACAGAATATATCTGTGTAAATGAGGGGGAGGGTAGAGGAATGGTGAGGATGCAGGGAGTAGAGTTGGTAAAGGTGGATGAGTTTAAGTACTTGGGATCAACAGTTCAGAGTAATGGTGAGTGTGGAAGAGAGGTGAAGAAGAGAGTACAGGCAGGGTGGAATGGGTGGAGAAAAGTGTCAGGTGTGATTTGTGACAGTCGGGTACCAGTAAGAGTGAAAGGGAAGGTCTACAAGAGGGTAGTGAGACCAGCTATGTCATATGGATTGGAGACGGTGGCATTGACAAAAAGGCAGGAGTCAGAGCTGGATGTGGCAGAGTTAAAGATGTTAAGATTTGCACTGGGTGTGACTAGGATGGACAGGATTAGGAATCAGTATATTAGAGGGTCAGCTCAGGTTGGACAGTTTGGAGACAAAACAAGAGAGGCGAGATTGCGTTGGTTTGGACATGTGCTGAGGAGGGATGCTGAGTATATTGGGAAAAAGATGCTAAGGATGAAGCTGCCAGGTAAGAGGAAAAGAGGAAGGCCTAAGATAAGGTTTATGGATGTGGTGAGAGAGGACATGCAGGTGGTTGGTGTGACAGAGAAAGATGGAGAGGACAGGAAGAAATGAAAACAGATGATACGCTGTGGCGACCCCTAACGGGGACAGCCAAAAGAAGATGATGATTTTCACAAATGTTGACACATCTCTCATTAACAAACTACAATCGTGTTACCATAAAATAGCAAAATTTGCCTCTGGGCTGTCACACTGCTCACACCACTGTCAGGCTATTTTGGAATTAGACTGGCTCTAATCCCCCATCACCTACATTAAATCCAACTTACTGCTGCCCACAAACTGATTTATAAACCTAATGGCTGCCCTGCTCTTTTTCCTATCCTACAGTCCTATAAATCTACCTGCAATCTTCGGTCTACCAACAAACAGCTTTTAAGTATAACCAAACCCAACAAAAGAGCAGGCCAATGTCTATATTCCTACATCATTGCCCGATTACAGAATGCCCTCCCTTCCTCAGTCACTCAAATAGACTTCCCAAAAACATGTAAAACTGCGCTAAAATGCCACTGCCTCAACAGTCATATCTGTTCCTGTGCACTAAAACTTATGCCACCTTAAACAAATAATTTTAACTTTTCTCCTTTTACAATCCTCCACTGACTAACTCTCTCATATCCTAGCAACTTTCTCTACATCAGCTATTTTCTATACCACCTTATATTTTCTAATCACTCTCTCTACTCCAGTGCAAAGCCTGAAATCCCCTAAGTACTTAAAAAGTACAGTTTTGTACCTACCATAAATGTAGATGTCCGAACTGGATAGCATCTGCAGTCATAACAGCTGGGTTGTCCTGTCGTCAGGCAGCCCTTCAGTCGGCCGGATTCCAAAGTCCGGGTCCGGCTTCGGCTGATGTCGCACTTCACCCGACGTCAACTCTGTTGGTCTTCGGGTATAAAGGCATCAGCCGACGCCATTTTCCTCAGTGTTTCTTGCCCCAGATGCCAGAAGCCCTCTTGAAGGCTGAAAATTTGGATAGATGCCAATGTTTCCAAAAGGATAGAGGTAAACACAAAAATAAGCATGTATGTACATATATACAAACAAATACACCATAAAGACTCCCCCATCAGCTAGCTATTAGGAGGGTAAACACCCTAGGAGTACCTCAGAGGGAAGGAGGGAGGGTAATCCTGACTGCAGATGCTATCCAGTTCGGACATCTACATTTATGGTAGGTACAAAACTGTACTATGTCCTTCATGGATGCATCTGCAGTCATAACAGCTGGGTAGAATACCATAGCCAACTAGGGGAGGAGGATAAAAGTAGATTATGGTGTGTTTAGGATCCCTTGCAGTACAGCAGTGGCAAACCCTGCTCGGGATCTGGAATATAGAGGCAAATTATAATGCTTGGCAAATGTATGCACGGAGGTCCAAGTAGCCGCCTCAATAATGTCTTTGGTAGCCACTCCTCGTAAGAAGGCTGTGGTAGTGGCTGTTGCCCTTGTAGAATGAGGTCTTATGTTCTGTGGAATTGGTTTTCCATGGAAGGAGTAACAGAATCGTATGCAATTTCCTATCCATTTGGAGATTGTCTGTTTGGAGATAGCTTTTCCTTCCCTTCCTGTTGCATAGGCCACAAAAAGTTGGTCAGTCTTTCTGCTGCTTTTGGTTCTGTCCAAGTAGTAGCGTAGCTGTCTATGCACATCCAAGGTGTGCAGAATTCTTTCCCTTCTGTTTTGTGGGTTGGGAAAGAAGGTAGGTAAGTGGATTGCCTGGTTTAAAGACACTCTGGATACCACCTTAGGCATAAAGGTTGGATTAGTCCTCATGGACACCCTATCTTGGTGGAAGATTAGGAAGGGTTGCACTGCCATTAAGGCCTGTAGTTCTGAAACCCTCCTTGCTGAAGTGATTGCCAGTAGGAAAGCAGTTTTCCATGACAGGTGTTGTAGGTCTGCTGTTGCTGCTGGTTCAAAGGGTGAGAGTGTCAACTTTTCTAGTACGAAATTTAAGTCCCAAGCTGGTAATGGTGGTTTCCTTGGAGGTTTTACATTCTTGATTCCCCTGAGGAACTGCCTGAGCAATGGGTGTGAGAAGACAGGTGGATCAAAGCTGTATTCTGCTGAAATAGCTGATGCATGTATCTTGATGGAGGAGTAGGACAGGCCTGAATGGAGAAGTTCGGCCAGATACTCCAGAATGTTAGGCATATCTATGTTTGACACATCTTTTCCTCTTTCAGAACTCCAAATGACAAACCTTTTCCATTTTCCAGCGTAGTTCCTTCTTGTTGAAGGTCTGCGTGCTTCAAGAATAATGTCTTTAACTCTTTGGGAAAGTTCTTGATTAGCTGCTGCTATGTGATGTTCCATGCAGTCAGTTGTAACGTTTTTAGGTTTGGATGTATGGTGCTGTAGTTGTTCTGAGTTAGCATCAAAGGCATCAGGGGTATTGGCCACATATTGTTCCGAGACAAGCTCCTCAGTAGTGGGTACCAGTGTTGTCTTGGCCAGTTTGGAGCTATCAGGATTATCCTTGGATGTTCTTCCTTGATTTTTAGTAGTACTTTGTGTATCAAGGGAAGAGGTGGGAATGCATATGCTGTTAGGCCTTTCCAGCTGAAGGAGAGCGAATCCACTTTCCATGCTAGTGGGTGGAATGTCCTTGTGCAGAATTTTTTGAGTTGGTGATTGTGAGGTGATGCGAATAGATCTATCTGAGGCATTCCCCATTTCTTTGAAATGGTCCTGAAGATGTCCGGGTGCAGCTGCCATTCGTGGGCATCTGATGTGGTTCTGCTTAATATGTCTGCTAGAGTGTTTTCTTTTCCTGGTACAAATATTGCCTGTAGCTGGATGTTGTAGCTGAGTGCCAGGGTCCACAGCTCCAAAGTCATTCTGCATAGGGGGTATGAATGAGTGCCTCCCTGTTTGTTGATGTACCACATGACTGTGGTGTTGTCTGTCCTTATCATCAGCTGGCCCTCTTTGAGAAATGGTCTGAACTTTTGGATTGCCAGTTTTACAGCCAGCATTTCTTTTAGGTTGATGTGCAGGTGAAGTTGATCCTGAGTCCACAATCCTTGTACGCATTTGTCCAGCATATGGGCCCCCCATCCTAGGTCTGAAGCGTCTGTTGTAATGCTCTGGCTTGCTTGACATCTGCGAAAGGGAAGGCCTGGGTTGGACTGGCATGCCTGAGCCCACCATAGGAACTCCTGTTTTAAGCATGGAATTAGTGGGATTTCTGTTTCTAGGCTGTGTCTGTGTTGGGACCATAAATTCCTTAGGTACCACTGTAGTTTTCTCATATGTAGTCTGGCAAATGGGACCAGGATTATGCATGATGCCATGAAGCCCAAGGCCTGCAGTACCTTTCTTGCTGTTAACTTGTTCAGCTTTGTTAGTGCCAAAAAGTAAAGAGGGAGTTCTTTTTGTTTTTCTGTAGTTAGGAATGCCATTTGTCTTACTGTGTCCAATTCCGCTCCCAAGAATGTCCTTGTTTGGGATGGTATCAGCCTTGACTTTTGTAAATTGACTGTGTATCCCAGTGCTTGTAGCAAGTAAATGACCCTTTGTAAATCTGTTGTCAACTTGCTTTTGTTGTCCCCTTGTAGCAGGCAGTCGTCCAGGTATGGGTAAATTTGAATTCCCTGTAGTCTGCAATAGGCGATTACTGATGCCAGGCATTTTGTGAATACTCTGGGCGCAGTAGATAAGCCAAAAGGCAATGCTGAGAATTGATAGTGCTCTGATCCTGCAAGAAATCTGAGGTATCTTCTGCAGATTGGTCGAATGGGGACGTGCAGGTATGCCTCCTTGAGATCTAGAGTTACCAGCCAACACTCCTTGCCCAGCATGGGAAGAAGTTGCTGTAGGGTCAGCATTTTGAATTTTGGGACAATGATGTATGTATTTAAGGTGGACAGGTCGAGAATTGGTCTCCAACTGTTTTCCTTTCTTGGAACTAGGAATAGTCTGGAGTAGAACCCCTTTCCTTGCTCTGCTGTTGGCACTTTTTCCACAGCTCTCATGTTTGCTAACTCCATTATCTGTTGTAAAGCCTCTGTTTTTTGATTTGGAGGTAGATTTGGCATTCCTCTTTGACTGGCATAGTGTGGAAGTGGAATCGGTAACCTTGATCTATAATTTGTAAAATCCACTTGTCTTTTGTTATGTGGTGCCAGTTCTTTGAAAATAAGGTTAACCTTCCGCCTAGTGGAGCTGCTATTTGTTCCCTGGTAGGCGGATTTAGGATTAAGTCACTGTGGCTGTGTTGATGTAGTGGCAGTGGCTGTGTCTGTGCCTCTGTTGTTACCTTGCCACTGTCGTCCTCTGTAGGCACCTCCTCTGGGTTGGTTTCTGCCTCTGGAACGTCTATTCCTGCCCCTTTGAAATCTTGTGGAGTCAGGAAAGGACCAATTTTGGCAGGCCAGTTCCTGCTAAACCTTGGGGTTGAACCTGCAGGAAATCTTTAACAGTTTGAACTGATTTTGCCTTTTCTTCCATTTTCTTCATAACCTGCTGGGCAGGTGCACCAAACAAACTTGTCTTATCCAGAGGAGCATCTAACAACTTAGCTTTAACATGATCCGGTAGAGCTTGCTCCTTTAGCCATGCATGCCTTCTTATCACTGTGCCAGTCATGGCTGATCTAAATGAAGCCTCCAGTGCATCATAGCCACATTTTAAGGAATGGTTACTAACCTGTTGTATGTTATTTACCATTTCTAATACATATTTCTTGTCAAGAGATTCATCAGTGGTTAGTTTTTTAGTTAACTGATCAAGCATAAACTCTTGGTATTGTATCATGTGAAACTGACAGTTTAAAGCTCTAGCTGAGAGAGTAGCTGAAGTGTAAACCTTTTTACCCCATCTGTCTAATGACCTTGCTTCCCTTTCAGAAGGAGTAGGGTTTTAGCTATGGTCGCTACTGCCTTGGGACCCTGGGATATAGTTTCGGGGTCTGCAAGTGGGGCCTTGTAAAGGTGGTGATGAGTATCTGGCACCCTGTAAAATCTGTCTGGTTTGGCAGGGGCTGGGGGTAATGAATCTGGAGCAGAGCAGACATCATTAAAAGCATCATCTACCACAGAGAGAACAGGAGGTATAGCTAAGGGCCTGTGCTGTGGAAGGTGCAGAAAGGTTCTAAGTCTTTTTCTGGAATCTGAAAAATCTTGTTGCTGCCATTGGAACTGCTCTTGCATGGCATGTAAGGTTTCCCCAAAGGAGAATTCTTCTGGAGGGGAAGCAGCTGGAATGGATTCTTCAACATCAGAATCTTCAAAATTGGAGAAAGGGGCCTCTGGCTGGTCAGTAATGTCTGATTCATCAGCAGAATCATCAGAGGACACTGGCTCAGGGGGCTCTGACCTAGGTCTCTTATCTGGGGGCTGAGAGGCCCTGTCTGGGTGAGATTGAGATCCTCTAATTAAAGAAATTAAATCTTCTGCCAAAGTAAGCATTTGAGAACTAGAAGAGGGCCTGGTTGAGGGTGGTTTAACAGGCACTGATTTGGTAGTCTTGGCTGCTTTAGCCCTGGCGAAGGCCTTAATGGACATGGCTGCTGGAGGCCTAGCAGCACCACGTGCTGGGGTAGAGACATCTAAGGGAATGGTGTCTGATAAGTCAGTGGGAACCACCGTAGTGGATAAAATTTCAGAGGCCGATTCAAGAGTTGTAGCAGGGGCCTCAGCTGTAGAGATAGATTCGGCTGTACCTAGATCAGTTTTCTCGGTTTCGGCCGAAACCGAGACACTCGCGGCTTGCTTAAGCGTGGTTTCGGCCGAAACCGCGGACCGCGAGTGTCGGTCTTTATCTTTGCGTTTTTTGGCAGAAAGTGTAGTCGGAGGTTCCGACGACATAATGTAAGCAAAGTCAGAACCGAAAAACTGTTCTGCAAACTCCGACCGACGCCTAAGCGTTCGTCGGTTGAAAGAAGCACAGGCCGAACAGGCTGCTACGTCGTGGGCTGGGCCTAAACAAGGCAGACAGTAAGAATGGAAATCTTTATGAGGTATTTGTTTCCCACAGGTTAAACAATTATTAACTTTTTCTGACATCGGCTGAGGCAAGAAAGAGTCCCCAACGGGGTACTTAGCTTTAGAAGTCTTCGATAGAAGTAATCTCTGGATCCGACCGACTGGCACTTGCGAACAGCTTCTGCTTCGGGCGCCACGCGGCAAGAAAGACTGAGGAAAATGGCGTCGGCTGATGCCTTTATACCCGAAGACCAACAGAGATGACGTCGGGTGAAGTGCGACATCAGCCGAAGCCGGACCCGGACTTTGGAATCCGGCCGACTGAAGGGCTGCCTGACGACAGGACAACCCAGCTGTTATGACTGCAGATGCATCCATGAAGGACATCAATCTGTTTACCTAGGTTCTAAAGTTCACCTTTATTCTGAATGCTTTACATTGCTAAAATGTTGCATGTTACATACCTTACACTGTAGCTTTACATTGTTAAAATGTTGCATGTTAAATACTAATAGCTAATGTGTTTTTTAAAGCTTACTCTCATTGTATAATTTTGTCTTTTATTCTGTAATAAACATTTGTGGCGTTTTTCTCCCTGAGGTTCCACTGAAAATGGGTTTCTGACCTAGTAGACTTTCCCAGTCAACAAAAGTCAATAAATAAATATTCTCTGACATTTATTTCTTGGAGGTAAAATTAAATTTAAAGGGTTTATGGCAGACTAAGTTTGTGGGGAGGGCATTCCTATCATCTGTGTATATACACAAGCACATGCCCTCTCAGTTTACTGTTAGCTGCTACTTTATCAGCTTTGAACATAAAGCTTTGGGCACAACTTATTTATTTATTGAAAGAAAAAAATAAGAATTTATTTTGTTCCTTCTACATTACTTTTTTTAGAGCATTATTAGATCAATAAGTTGGTAAAAAGCTCCAAAATGTACCTAAAAGCAGCTAGAACCTCATGATTATTCAATTATTAAACTACACAGTTATTACAATGCAATCTTGTCTGGTATGGGTTTGTTGAAAGGATGGAGGAAAAGGCTGAAGACTTCAGCAAAGTGTGTAAAATGAAAGACGTATTTTTCTTGGATGGTATGGGGAGACCAGGATGAAGGATGCTAGAGATTCCTTTATCTAGGTCACGGTTTCACAAAAAGACAACCCTGTTGTTCACAATCAAACATCTGAGGAGTGCAAAGTAAATAAAATGACTACAATAAAAAGGTACTGAGGCATTCTCTGGATGAAGAAAATGCCAATAAAACTAAGGAGAAGGCAGACCACTGAAGCTCCAGAAAACAGCTTTATTGTTAAGCGCTTTCATCTGTGTACTAACAAGACTTCTTCAGAACAATGAACGGACAACCACACTTCCTTTTTATACCATCTCACAAAACCTAATTGATAGAATTAACACTTGTTAAAATTAAAAAGGTACTAATTTACTTGGCCAAGTATAAAGTACAGTTGTGTACACTTACCATAAATGTAGATGTTCAAGTGTATTCACTGTTGCAGTCATCACATTTGAGTTATCTGCTTGCAGTAGCCCTCAATCGGCCTGACTATCAAAGTCTTGGGTCCTGCATCTGTTGCTGTCTCATCTTCCATGACGTCAGGTAGTCAGGGGTATAAAGCATGCAGCCGACGCCATTACATTCATTTTTCTTGCCCCAGATGTCAGGTGCCCCCATAATGGGAAGCAATTATATACAAGGTTACACCTCCAACAAAAAAGCAAATACACCAAAAAGCTTTAAGCATAGTAAATAAGAATAGAGGTATAGTCAATAGAAGTCAGGGGGCTGGAGGGAGGGTAACCAGGACTGCAACAGTGAATATACTCGAATATATACAGTTATGGTAAGTGTACACACAACTATACTATGTTCATGTTGCACTGTTGCAGTCATCACATTTGGGTAGATTCCCAAATCTAAGGATGGGTGGAGGTAATTAGATAGCATTAGGACCGGCTAAAAGGCCCTGCAAGACTGCAGTAGCAAAGCCAGCTCTGGATTTAGAAAAAATTGGCAAGTGGTAATGCTTGGTGAAGATATGTACAGAAATCCAGGTAGCAGCTTCTAGGATGTCCTTGGTAGGACACCTCTGAGAAAGTCTGTAGAGGTAGATGAGGTAGATGCAACCCCGGTTGAATGTGGTCTTATCCCCTGTGGAGTAGGTTTTCCATGGTGCCTATAGCAGAAATGAATACAGTGGCCTATCACTTAGAAATGGTCTGCTTTGAAATGGCCTTCCCCTCTGCCCCTGCAGCAAATGCAACCAGCAGCTGTTCAGATTTACTGAGAGGTTTAGTCCTGTCCAAGTAAAATCTAAGTTGTCTGTGCACATCCAAGGAGTGCAGTATTAGTTCCCCTTTGTTCTATGGATTAGAAAAGAAGGATGGCAAATGAATGAACTGATTAAGGGCCAAACTGGATACCACCTTGGGCATGAAGGAGGGATTGGTCCTGAGGGACATCCTGTCTGCATGAAAGATGATGAAAGGCTCCACTGTCATGAGAGCCTGTAATTCAGACACCCTTCTTGCTGAAGTGATGGCTAGAAGGAAGTCTTATCCAAGAAATTATTTCAACTCTGCATTTGCAGCTGGCTCAAAGAGTGGTAGAGTGAGCCTTTCCAATACAAACTTAAGGTCTCAGGCTGGAGTAGGGGTTATCCTGGGGGGGGTCTTAAGTTTTTGGCCCCTCTGAGGAACTGCGTCAGCAGTGGATGAGAGAAGAGGAGTGGTTCTGTACTGTAATGAGCTGAAATGGCTGAGGCATGAATTTTGATGGAGGGAAAGGAAAGGCCCTTGTGAAGCATCTCAGTTAAATATTAAAGTATCCGAGGTAAATTGGCCGCAGCTGTGCCCATCCCCCGAGTTTGGCTCCAGGAACAGAATCATTTCCATTTTTCAGCATACGATTTTCTAGTACTAGGCCTCTTTGCCTCCAGAATGACATCCATCACCTGCTTACTGAGGGATGATAATGGAGAGATCAGGTAATTAGTCAGGCTGCCAGGTTCAGGGTTTGAAGCTGTGGGTGCAGAATCTGCCCCGCCTGCTGGGACAGCAGGGCAAGGGTCTGAGGTAGGTGTCAAGGTGCTAGCAGAGCACACTGCATAAGAGGGGGTACCAGTGTTGGCATGGCTAGCCTGGTGCAATCAGTGTTGTCCTTGGTTTGTCCTGTTTGACCTTTAGTAGTACCTTGGAGATGAGAGGCAGTGGGGGAAGGCATAAACTGACAGGGCATGCACTTTCCAAGCTTGTTTGTGGGGAGTCCTTGTGCAGAATTTGTCCAATTGGTAGTTCTGGGGGGAGGCAAACAGCTCCATCTCTGGGCTCCCCCATTTGTTTCTCAACATGTTGAATATCTTTGGTTCCAGTTTTCACTCATGTGGGTTCACGAGATTTCTGCTTAGGTCGTCTGCCAGTATATTTAGCTTTCCCGGCAGGAAATGAGCCTGAAGGTGCACTTGGTAGCGCAAGGCTGTGTTCAACAGAGCCATGGCTAGTCTGCAGAGAGGATATGAGTGGGTTCCTCCCTGACAGGTTTATTTACTACATAACAGTGGCATTGTCTGTCATTACCAATAATTGTCCTGGAAGAATGTGGTCCTTGAAGGATGTCAGAGCATTCTGTACAGCTAACATTTCTTTTTGATTGAGATGCAGGTGCATTTGACTTGGGTACCATTTCCCCTTGAATGCACTTCCCTGCCAAGTGAGCCCCCTCATGCATAGTCTGATGCGCCTGTTAGGGTTTGGGAGGCAGGGGGTAGAATGAATGGCAGTCCCTTGTTGTGGTGGCAGGCCTCTGCCCACCAGAGGAACTCTACCTGTAGACAAGGTATGATAGGAATCATTGATTCTAGATCCTGAGAATGTTGGCACCATAAGCCTTTTAGATACCACTGCAGGTTCCTCATATGTAGTCTTGCATAAAGAATTAATAGAATGCAGGAGGCCATGAACCCCAGGGCTTGCAGTATTTTCCTTGCAGATAGCTGGGTCTTTGTAGCCAGTAGTTTGAAGTAGGCTGCCAAATGAACTTGTTTCTCCGGTGTGAGGTAGGCCATCTGGGAAGTTGTAGTCAAGCTTGCTCCCAGGAATACAATTTGTTGGCAGGGTACAAGATGTGATTTCTTTTCGTTTATGGTGTACTCCAGAGAAGTTAGCAATTTCTTTACAAATGCCAGATGTTTTAATAGTATGTCCTGGTTTTCTGCCTGAATTAGACAATTGTCCAGGTATGGTTATATTTGAATATTTCTTTGCCTACAAAATGCAATGATTGGAGCTAGGCACTTTGTGAATACCCTGGGTGCAGTAGATAAGCCAAAGGGCAGTGCAGAGAACTGACAGTGCTTTAAAACTTCAGCTTGGCCAGCTAAGAACTTGGTTATATTCAACTGGACGTATAAGAGACTTTAAGTACCTTTATCTGCTCTTTTTTTTTTTTTTAAAATACAGTATTTAATTTGAGTGTTGAAGGAATTTTTATCTGAAGTTATTCTGCTCTTCAGTAACTTGAACTGAAGCTAGTGTTGGCTGAATTTTGTTATTTGCTAGTAATTACAGGTGTGGGGGTAGCCACATTCTTTGATTTCCTGTCCTTGCATATTTAAACTGGTGCATGTGAAATAATTCCTGCTTTAAAACTTCAGCTTGGCCAGCTAAGAACTTGGTTATATTCAACTGGACGTATAAGAGAATTTAAGTACCTTTATCTGCTCTTTTTTTTTTTAAAAATACAGTATTTAATTTGAGTGTTGAAGGAATTTTTATCTGAAGTTATTCTGCTCTTCAGTTAGTGGCATTGAAACTGCCCGCCCCTCAGCCTGCCTCTGGGCCCATCTCATTTGCTCACTCAACTGAGTGCAGTGAGATCATATTCTGATTTCAGGCACTCCTACTGTGTACAAAGAGAGCATCTGGGAAATAGAAAAAAAAAAAAATAAGCTTATTTCCTGCCTTTCTTGTTAAGTGGTACAGACTATTTGTAGGCTTCTGAGCCCCCAAGCCCTTCTGTGTTTGAGGGAAGCCTTCTAGCTTGTTTTTTTTCTTATAACTAGCCAGTTTTCTAGTTTCAGCAGTCAAATCTGTTTCTTTGATCTCAGCACTTGTTCAGAAAAAAAAAAAAAAAAAAAATGTTCATCTGCTTTTACTGTACTTGTGTTTTACCTACTTCTTTTTACTTTTGCATCATCTTAAAATACTCAATTGTATTTATTACTGCTTGGTGTAACTCATTCTAAGCCTTTTGGTTTAAACACTTGGGCTTCGGACCAGTTAGTTGTTTTGCACTGAGAGGGTTTGTGGTCTGCACTGTTGTGGCAGAACAGGTAGCTTACATCCTTCTAGGTTGAGAACTGCTGATTGAGGGCTCAGTGTCTGTTATTCTAAAAGTGTATTAATTCTGGTTTAAGCACTTGGGCTTTCAAGCCAGTTATTTTACATTAAGAGGGTTCGTGGTCTGCACTCTTGTGGGAGGAGAGGCTGGACTCTGCCCTTCTGAGCTGGGAATTTCTGGTTAAAGGCTTATAGTGCATGCATATCTGAACTGTTTCTTACTGAAGTTGGTGCCTTGTTTGCTGTGGCATAGACTGGATTCGGGCCTGCTGGATCTAGCTTTGTTTGTGTAACTTGAGCACTAATCCAGACATTCTCTAAAGTATTCAATGGTATTTATTACTGCTTGGTTGTAACTTGATTAAAGTGTAGCTATCATTCAAGTCTTTTGGATTAAGCACTTGGGCTTCAGACCAGTTGTTTTACATTAGGAAGGTTTGTGGCAAGCACTGTGGTGGCAGGACAGGTAGCTTTCATCCTTCTAAGTTGGGAACTGCTGGTTGAGAGCCCAGTGTCCAAGTGTATTAGTTCTGGTTTAGGCACTTGGGCTTCAGGCCAGTTATTTTACATTAAGAAGGTTCGTGGTCTGCACTCTTGTGGGAGAAGAGGCTGGACTCTGCCCTTCTGAGCTGGGAATTTCTGGTTAAAGGTTTATAGTGCCTGAATATTTGAACTGTATCTTACTGAAATTGGTTCAGCTTGTTTGCTCTAGCATAGACTAGATCCAGGCCTGCTGAATCTAGCTTTGTTTATATGCTTGTTGTTTGTTTGCTTGTTATTTCCCTGGAAGCTAATTCCACCTAATACGCAACTTCTCAGCACTTCTGTGGATCACTAGTGATATCTGCACTGCTTACTGTACTTATTTCCTTGTTTCACTTGAAAGAAAGTTACTGTTTGTCGTTTTTGCATTTAGTTACTTGTAACACATTGCACTCAAGTTACCTGGCACTTGCTCACTAAACCAATTATATAAGTCAGCACTAAAAATTAAAAGCACTACACCCTCACTCCCCACTGGCCTTTGTTTTCAATTAAGGAATTCCCAATATTATTCTAGCATGTCCAAAGGTCAGTTGTCAATCTTCTCTCCGGTCCAGCTGGTGAATCTGGGAATCTTGAGGCAATGTTATAACTGCCTCATGTACACAGACAACCCTCTCCTCCTCCCACATAACAGAAATACTTAGAGAGATGCAGCTATTTAGCCAAACTGGAGGCTGAGCTCTCTCAACTCAGGACTGGCAAGACCAGACAGGAGGAGAAGGCAACTACACACACCACAAAACCAGCCTCACATAATGCTACCACTCCACTGAATCAAACACATAAACACACAAAGACATACTGGAGGCTCTGAGTAAAATTTACCTAAACAGCAGAGGCCTCCAAAGCAGACACCCAAACAACTGCTACCTCAAGACACCCCACAAGCAACACATAAACCACAAAAGCAGTGTGCAAAGCAGTCACAGCCCTTAAGGCCAAATACAACACCAAACATACTTGTCATAGGTGACTCCATAGTCAGACACACTGCGTCCCACTCACCAGGCTGAACAAGGAGAGGGTCACAGTAAGCTGCCTATCGGGCGCTAGAATCCGCCACATAACACAAGCACTTGGGTCACTCCACGGCAAGTACAAATATGACACAGTCATTGTCCATGCTGGTGTGAGCGACCTGAGACGCACCTCCCTGGACTACATGAAAAGAGACATAGAGGAGCTCTCTGATTATGTAGCCCAGGCAGGTATGACCCTAACCCTGAGCAGTATCCTTCCTTCACCAAGAATAATGCCACAATATAGAGACAAGATGATCAGCTTTAACAATTGGCTTAATGTCTGGTGTCATTCAAAGGGGATCCAGTGTCTGTCTGCCTGGGATGACATGCTTGACAAGCCACGCTGCTTCGCAAGGGACGGCTTGCACCTGTCACCCTGGGATTCGGATATTGGCTAAGGCTCTTGCCACCCCATAGTGCCTTTTTAGGCAAGGCTCAAATTCTAAACCTACCACCCTAGAAAACAAAAATGGGAAGAAACTGAGGGTAATGCTGCTCAATGCCAGAAGTCTAAATCTCAAAATGCACGCACTCAAGGCCCTTCTCAGTATGGAGAACATCGATGTCTGTGCTGTAACTGAAACCTGGTTCAAGGCTCCTGAGAGCACCCGGCACTATTAGGTTTTACCTCATATCATGCGTTCGCCCCAAAACCCAGACCACACCACAAAAGGAGGGTGTATCCATATTCATAAAGGACACCCACACCTCCAGGTTGGTGGCAACGCATCTAAGCTTGGAAACCACCCAGGTGCAACTAACCATAGGCAAAACTGCTCTACAAATTGTAGCATGCTACAGGCCACCCTCTCAAACTCAGGAACCCCACACAGCCTTCCTGAAGACACTGGAGGGTATAAATGTATCTCCAAACACCATCATATTGGGTGACTTCAACTACCGAATATAGACTGGGAACATTACTCAAGCCCTAACTTTCTAGCCCAACGGTTCCTGGAGTTCATAAATTCAAATGCCATGGAACAGCTAGTCACTGTTCCCACGAGAGGAGAAAATATACTAGATCTCATTGTCACAAACATGGGGACAAAATGCTCCACACCGGAAGTATATCCCTCATTGGTGAGATCTGATCATAAACTAATCTCACTGGAAATCCACATCCGCCCCACCCCAAACAAAAAGACCATAGTGAAGAACTTCTCTAAAGCAAACTTCACACTACTCAAGACTGGTGTGGTATCCTTCAAGGCCCCTGAGCCAGTGGAAACCACAACCCAAGCTGCGGAAGCCCTTACAAATGCCTTCTATGAACACCTCCAGGACTGCATGGATCAGGCAATCCCAAATAAAACCAAGACTCTTTCCACAAAGGGCAAGCGTCCAGTCTGGTGGACCCCAGCCATTAACAAACTTTACAATAAGAGGAGAAAGCTATTACATGATAGAACAAAATCCATAAAAGGAAGTCACCCTGATCATTATTAGTAAAAAATACGAGCACTCATAAAATCAACTAAGGCCAATTTTGAGAGAAAAATTGCCATGGATTCAAGGACAATCATAAGGCCTTTTTCAGCTATGTTAGGAACCTGGGTGGAAACTCCCAGATATGCTCAGAATTAGTCCAAAATGATACAAAATCACTGAACCCACAGACATTGCCAACATACTGGCAGACAGGTTCAGTGCAAACTTCACCCCTCTCCCCCTAAAGGAGAGATAACTATCCCAGCCGAGTGTAGCCTCCCGGACATCTCAAATGCGCAGGTGAAAGCTGCTCTCTCTAAAGCTAAAAACACAGCATCAATGGGACGGATGGTGTCCCCGGCTGTGTGCTACGAGCTAAATGAGGAATTAAACCCGCACATAAGGCAGCTGTTTAATCTCAGCCTTACCACAGGATACGTGCCCAAGGAGTGGCGTCGGCAACTGTTGTCCCACTCCACAAAGGCGGCGCCTCACGGACCCTGGTAATTACCGCCCCATAAGCTTAACAAGTCTAGTCTGCAAAGCTATGGAGAGGATCATAATGGAGCTCATAAACAAAGATATAGGGACTTGCAGACATTGAACCCGACCCAGTTTGGCTTTGTCAAGGGAAGATCATGCCTTTTGAACTTGGTGACTTCTTGAAACAGTCACCAAGGCCATTGATGAGGAAAGGCAGTCCATACAGCCTACCTTGACCTTGCAAAGGCTTTCGACACAATACCCCACTCGGGTATTGTAGAAAAACTTACCAGCTTAAATGTAAACCCATATGTCACAAGATGGGTTGCAAACTGGCTTAAGGACAGAACCCACAGGGTTAGAGTTGCTGGCGCTGTGTCAGACTCCAAGCCGGTCACAAGTGGTGTCCCACAGGGCTCGGTCCTTGGCCCCCTATTGTTTGGCATCTACTTCTCAGAAGTACAGGCCAACATAGGAGGACTTTGGCTGATAAAGTTTGCAGACGACTGCAAACTGGGCGCCATAGTGGAAAGTGCATCAGACACGGATATCCTTCAGAAGGGACTCACGGAAACAGATAGCTGGTGCCAGAGCCATGGCCTGAAGTTAACGCCAAAAATGTATAGTCATACCCTTCGGAAAAACAAGGTAACCCCAAGCTACCATATAGGTGGCAATCCACTAAGCACAGAAGAGGTTATCAGGGACCTGGGGACCCAGGTTGACAGTGGCCTTTCTTTGACACTCACATTGCTAAAGTGGTTAGAAAGACCTTCTACATTGCCCACCTGATCATGAAGGATTCACATCCAGATCTAGTGAGGTTATTGTTCCCTGTACTCTTCACTTATCAGACCAATGATCGAGTACAATGCCCCATTCGGGATGTATCTCACCCGACATCTGCAGCAATTGGAGAGACCCCAAAGTTCCTCACCAAAAGGATAAAGGGACTCCAAAATCTGTCATATGCTGCCAGATTGAAGAAACTCCAGCTCTATTCAGTCGCATACCGTCTGCTCAGAGGTGACATGTGCCTGACATACAAGGCCATGTCCAACCCGAATTAATGGACATGCTCCACCTCAAAAATCCAAATCCACCAAAACCACTAGAGCAAGCGACTTAAACCTTAGCACGGATATAAATAGGGCGTGCTGGAGGGATAGATTTATCACTCAGAGACTCCCTATGCTGTGGAATAAAATCCCGGTCCATGTGAGGCAGAGCACCTTGCTGACTCTGTTCAAGAGAAATCTAGACCTGTGGATGGGAGATCGTAGGTTTACCCCGGGAATCATCTCTGTGTCACTGCTGGACAGAGGCACAACAAACTAATGGGCACAGTATTTTTTCATATAAGGGGTGGCGTAAGCCACAAAAATTTGGGCTAGGCTTATAAATGCCTTAGGGCAGATAGCCTAGTATAAACCTATGAACCTATGAACCTATGTAGCCTGCTTTACAGCGTAGGTATCTTCTGCAAGATTCCCTTATTGGGATGTGCAGATAGGCTTCCTTTAAATTGAGTGTTGCCAACCAGGCATCTTTGCCTAGCATAGGAAGCAGCTGACGAAGAGTTAGCATCTTGAATTTTGGGATTACCAAAAATTTGTTTAAGATAGACAGGTCCAGGATATGACCCCAGGAATTGTCTTTTCTGGGTACCAGAAAAAGACTTGAGTAGAAGCCTTGTCCCCATTCTTCTTCAGGGACAGGTTGAATAGCCCTGATGCTTAAAAGAGAGACAACTTGCTTTTGAGCCTCTGCCCACTGATTTGGGGGTAGATTTGGCCAATCGTTTGGAGTTGGGTAAGGAGTGGAAGTGGAATCTGTATCCTTGGGAAACTATATTTAAAACAAAACCACACTTGTCCTGGGTAATGAGTTCCCAATTTTTGGCCTGCAGGGCAATCTTTTCCCCTAAAGGAACAGTCAGTTGTGCAGGCTTGGAAGGTTTAAAGTTAAGTCATTGAGACAGTTTACCATAGGGGGGGGAGTCTTACTACTCCCTGCTTTGGAAGTGGGAGCCCCCCACTGCTTAGTCCTGCGAGTATCTTGGGACTGAAGCCTGGGTGTTCTGCTGGTTCTGGATTTGGACTGAGAATGCCTGGAAGAGGCAGGAAAGGACCAGTTCTTAGAGGGCCAATGCATGCTAAATCTGGGAGGCTGTACTTGCAGGAAATCTTTAACAGTTTGCATAGATTTAGCTTTTTCCTCCATCTTTTTAAGTACTTTTTCTGCTTTGTTGCCAAACAGGCGGTCTTGGTTTAAGGGAGCATCCAGCAATTTAGCTTTAACATGATCTGGTAAAGATTGCTCCTTAAGCCAAGCATGCCTTCTAAGTACAGACCCAGTGACAGCAGCCCTGCAAGATGCCTCTAATGAATCAAAACCACACTACAAATTATGCTTTCCAACATGTTCAGCAGAATGCATTAAATCCTGTAAATCTTTATTTTCAGCACAGTCAGGAATCAACATCATTTTCTGTTTAAGCAATCCAATAATATGCTGCTGATACTTTAACATATGAAACTGACAGTTGAAGGCCCTAATGGCCAAGGTTGCAGAAGTGTATACCTTCTTACCCCATCTATCCAGCGCCCTGGAATCTCTATCAGAGGGGGTAAGATTTTTGGCAGTAGTAGCCCTAATGCCCCTGGGTTCCTGTGAAATGGTTTCAGGATCCGCAGCAAGATTTTTTAAAGAGGAACTTGTGAAAGTCAGGAAAGTACAGTTGTGTACCTACCATAAGCGTGGATGTTCAAGTGTATTCACTGTTGCAGTCATTACCCTTGGGTTATCCTGCTGGCAGGCTACCCGCAGTCGGCCTGAATTCCAAAGTCTAGGTCTGGCATCGGTTGCTGTCGCCTCTTCCCTGACGTCAGTGCGCCAGGAGTATAAAAGATGCAGCCGACACCATTTTCTTCAGTTTTTCTTGCCCCAGATGTCAGGTGCCTCCAAAATGTTAGGCTAAAAATTTATGCCAATAAGTATGCATGCAATAACATAAAAACTTCCTTCATCTACAAGCAAATACACCACATAGGTTGTATAGGATAGAGAAGTACAGATAAGTCCCTGCAAAGAAAAAGGGGGATGGTGGGTGGGTAACCTGGACTGCAACAGTGAATACACTCGAACATCCACACTTATGGTAGGTACACAATTATACTATGTTCATCGTGTTTCACTGTTGCAATCATTACACTTGGGTTGAATCCCAAAGCTGAGGTAGGGTGGCTGGGTCTAAATAGGATTAGGAGAGGCTATAAGGCCCTGCAAAACTGTAGTGACAAAGCCTGCTCTGGATTTAGAGTAGAGAAGTAAATGGGAGTGCTTGGTGAAAGTGTGCACTGAACTCCAAGTTGCAGCCTCTAAAATGTCTTTGGTTGGTACCCCTCTGAGAAAGGCTGCTGCTCTAGTAGAATGTGGCCTAATGTCCTTAGGAATTGATTTGCCATGTTGTGAATAACAAAATCGAATGCAGTGGCCTATCCATTTCGAAATAGTCTGCTTTGAGATAAGGCTTTCCTTGTGATCCTGCAGCACATGCCACTAAAAGTTGCTCAGTCTTTCCGAAAGCTTTAGTTCTGTCCAAGTAGAAGCGTAGCTGTCTGTGTATGTCCAAAGAATGCAGGAGTCTCTCACCCTTATTCTGTGGCTTTGGATAAAAAGTAGGCAAATGAATGGTTTGGTTAAGGGCCACACTGGACACTACTTTATGCATAAATGTAGGGTTAGTCCTCAGAGAAACCCTGTCTGGATGGAAAATGATGAAAGGTTCCACAGCCATGAGAGCCTGTAACTCTGAAACTCATCTTGCAGAGGTTATTGCTAAAAGCAGAGCTGTTTTCCAAGATATGAACTTTATTTCAGCTGTATTGGCTGGCTCAAAAGGCGGCAGTGTAAGTTTCTCCAAGACATAATTGAGGCCCATCTAGGTATTGGTGCTTTCCTTGGAGGTCTTATGTTTTTGACCCCTCTGAGGTACTGCCTTAGCAATGGGAGAGAAAAAATAGGTGGTTCCATATTGTAATGAGCTGAAATGGCAGAGGCATGGATTTTAATTGATGAGAAGAATAGGCCTTTGTCCAGCATCTCAGTTAGGTATTGTAAAATCTGAGGGATATTTGGTACAAGCATGTCAATTCCTTGTGCCTGGTTCCAAGCACAGAATCTCTTCCATTTTTCTGCATAAGCTTTTCTGGTACTTGGCCTCCTGGCCTCCAAAATAACGTCCATCACTGCTTTAGACAGAGGTGTGTTCTGAATGGCTACATTATTCGCCATGCTGCCAGATTTGAGGTGCTGAGTTGGCTGTGCAAAATCTGATTGTTTCGTTGGGTCAGAAAGTGAGGAATTAGAGGCAATGTCCAGGCTGGGCCTTGAGACAAGCTCTTTAGGATTGGGTACCAGTGCTGGCGGGGCCAGTCTGGGGCAATCAGAATCATTTTTGTCTTCTCTTGTCTGACCTTTAGGAGTACCTTGAGAAGGAGAGGCAGAGGAGGAAAGGCGTATACTGTTAGGGCTTTCCAGCTGAATGACAGAGCATCCACTTTCCATGCTTGCTTGTGATAAGCCCTTGTGCAGAATCTCTTTAGTTGGCAGTTGTGAGGGGAGGCAAAAAGATCTATGTCTGGGCATCCCCATTTCTTTGTTATCATGCTGAATACTTGTGGATCCAGTTTCCACTCGTGGGGATCCATAATGTTTCTGCTTAGTTCGTCTGCCAGAGTATTTTCCTTTCCTGGCAGGAATTGTGCTTGCAAATGTACTTGATAAGTCAATGCTGTGTCCCACAAAGTCATGGCTTGTCTGCAGAGGGGGTAGGAATGTGTGCCTCCCTGCTTGTTTATGTACCACATGACTGTAGTACTGTCCGTCTTTATCAGTAGTTGTCCTGGATGAAGAAAGTCCTTGAAAGCTGTCAGGGCATTCCGAACAGCTAGCATCTCTTTTTGATTGATATGAAGATGCCTTTGGCTTGTGGGCCATGTGCCCTGAATACATTTTCCTGCCATGTGGGCCCCCCAGGCATAATCTGAAGCATCTGTTGTTATTGACTGCCTGGCTGTGGGTAGGTTGAATGGCTGTCCCTTGTTAAGGTGACAGGACTGTGCCCACCATCGAAACTCCTGTTGAAGGCAAGGAATGAGGGTAATCAATGTTTCCAGGCTGTGGCAATGTTGAGTCCAAACACTTTTTAGATACCATTGTAGTTTCCTCATATGCAGTCTGGCATATGGAATTAGCAGAATGCAGGAGGCCATGAAGCCCAAGGCCTGCAGAATTTTTCTTGCAGTTAACTGGGTCTTTGTTGCCAACATTGTGAAGTAAGAAGTCAGTTGCCTTTGTTTGTCTGGCGTGAGATAAGCCATGTGGGCAGTTGTATTTAAGCTTGCACCCAGGAATATTATCTCTTGAGAGGGTACTAATTTTGATTTATTTTCGTTTACTGTGTACCCTAGGCAAATCAATAATCTTTTTTTTACAAATGCCAGTGCTCTAGTAGAATGTCCTTATTCTCTGCTTGAATAAGGCAATCGTCTAAGTAAGGATATATTTGAATTCCTCTTTGCAATATGCAATTACTGGTGCCAGGCATTTTGTGAAGACCCTGGGCGCAGTAGATAAGCCAAAGGGCAGTGCAGAGAATTGGTAGTGCATTAAGCCAGCTATGAATCTGGGGTATCTTCTGCAAGATTGTCTGATTGGTACATGCAGGTATGCCTCTTTTAGGTCCAAAGTTGCAAGCCAAGCCTTGTTGCCCAGCATGGGCAGAAGCTGTTGCAAAGTCAACATTTTGAATTTTGGAACGTCCAGGAATGTATTCAGAATAGACAGGTCCAGTATTGGTCTCCAGGCTTTGTCCTTTCGGGGTACCAAGAAAAGCCTTGAGTAAAATCCTTGTCCCTGCTCTTGCTGTGGTACTCGCTGAATGGCCCTCAAGTCCATGAGGGAAGAAACTTGTTTTTGTGCCTCTGCCCATTGATTGTGTGGCTGGTCTGGCATACCTTTTGCCCTTGGCAGGGTGTGAAAGTGGAACCTGTAGCCCTGGGACACTATATTCAAGACCCATTTGTCCTGGGTGATCATGCGTCAGTTTTGTGAAAAAAGTGCTAGTTTTCCCCCCAAGGGGGTTGCCAAAAGATAAGTGCTTGGTGCTGGCAGAAGGAAGTCATTGTGACTGTGTCCTGTATGGCTGTGGCTTGTCTTCTCTGCTTTTGGAGGTAAAAGTGCCCCACTGTTTAGGCCTGTATGAGCCCTGGGGCTGGGATCTTCCTCTAGGGCATCTGTATCTGCCCATTTGTGGTCTGTCTGACACTGGAAAGGACCAATTCTTAGTAGGCCAGTTCCTGCTAAATCTGGGTGGCTGTGCCTGTAAGAAATCCTTTACTGTTTGCATAGATTCCACTTTGTCCTCCATTGTCTTCAACACCTCCTCTGCTTTAGCACCAAATAAAGTATCATGCTGTAATGGAGCATCTAGCAATTTTGCCTTAACATGATCAGGTAGAATCTGTTCCTTTAACCAAGCATGCCTCCTAATAACAGAACCCGTAACTGCGGCCCTGCAAGAGACCTCTAGAGAATCAAAACCACATTGCAATGTATGCTTTCCCACTTGTTCGGTTGCATGCAATAAATCCTGCATTTCCTTATTTTCTGCACAATCAGAATTTGCCAACATTTTCTGTTTTAGCACTGGCATTAAGTATTGCTGATATTTAAGCATATGAAATTGACAATTTAAAGCCCTCACAGCCAAAGTAGCAGAAAGTACAGTTTTGTACCTACCATAAATGTAGATGTCCGAACTGGATAGCATCTGCAGTCATAACAAGTGGGTTGTCCTGTCGTCAGGCAGCCCTGCAGTCGGCCGGATTCCAAAGTCCGGGTCCGGCCTCGGCTGATGTCGCACTCCACCCGACGTCATCTCTGTTGGTCTTCGGGTATAAAAGCATCAGCCGACGCCATTTTCCTCAGTGTTTCTTGCCCCAGATGCCAGTAGCCCTCTTGCAGGCTAAAATTTGGATAGATGCCAATGTTTCCAAATAGATAGAGGTAAACACAACAATAAGCATATATGTACATATATACAAACAAATACACCATAAAGACTCCCCAACAGCTAGCTATTAGGAGGGTAAACACCCTAGGAGTACCACAGAGGGGAAGGAGGGAGGGTAATCCTGACTGCAGATGCTATCCAGTTCGGACATCTACATTTATGGTAGGTACAAAACTGTACTATGTCCTTCATGGATGCATCTGCAGTCATAACAAATGGGTAGAATACCATAGCCAACTAGGGGAGGAGAATAAAAGTAGATTATGGTGTGTTTAGGATCCCTTGCAGTACAGCAGTGGCAAACCCTGCTCGGGATCTGGAATATAGAGGCAAATTATAATGCTTGGCAAATGTATGCACGGAGGTCCAAGTAGCCGCCTCAATAATGTCTTTGGTTGCCACTCCTCGTAAGAAGGCTGTGGTAGTGGCTGTTGCCCTTGTAGAATGAGGTCTTATGTTCTGTGGAATTGGTTTTCCATGGAAGGAGTAACAGTATCGTATGCAATTTCCTATCCATTTGGAGATTGTCTGTTTGGAAATAGCTTTTCCTTCCCTTCCTGTTGCATAGGCTACAAAAGTTGGTCAGTCTTTCTGCTATTTTTGTTCTGTCCAAGTAGTAGCGTAGCTGTCTATGTACATCCAACGTATGCAGTACTCTTTCGCCTCTGTTTTGTGGGTTGGGAAAGAAGGTAGGTAGGTGGATTGCCTGGTTTAAAGACACTCTGGATACCACCTTGGGCATAAATGTAGGATTAGTCCTCATGGACACTCTATCTTGGTGGAAGATTAGGAAGGGTTGCACTGCCATTAAGGCCTGTAGTTCTGAAACCCTCCTTGCTGAAGTAATTGCCAGTAGGAAAGCAGTTTTCCATGACAGGTGTTGTAGGTCTGCTGTTGCTGCTGGTTCAAAGGGTGATAGTGTCAACTTTTCTAGCACAAAGTTTAAATCCCAAGCTGGTAATGGTGGTTTCCTTGGAGGTTTTACATTCTTGATTCCTCTGAGGAACTGCCTGAGCAAAGGGTGCGAAAAACAGGTGGATCAAAGCTGTATTCTGCTGAAATAGCTGATGCATGTATCTTGATGGAGGAGTAGGACAGGCCTGAATGAAGAAGTTCGCCAGATACTCCAGAATGTTAGGCATATCTATGTTTGACACATCTTTTCCTCTTTCCGTACTCCAAATGACAAACCTTTTCCATTTTCCAGCATAGTTCCTTCTTGTTGAAGGTCTGCGTGCTTCAAGAATAATGTCTTTAACTCTTTGGGAAAGTTCTGGATTAGCTGCTGCTATGTGATGTTCCATGCAGTCAGTTGCAGCGTTTTTAGGTTTGGATGTATGATGCTGTAGTTGTTCTGAGTTAACATCAAAGGCATCAGGGGTATTGGCCACATATTATTCCGAGACATGCTCTTCAGTAGTGGGTACCAGTGTTGTCTTGGCCAGTTTGGAGCTATCAGGATTATCCTTGGATGTTCTTCCTTGATTTTTAGTAGTACCTTGTGTATCAAAGGAAGAGGTGGGAATGCATATGCTGTTAGGCCTTTCCAGTTGAAGGAGAGTGAGTCCACTTTCCATGCTAGTGGGTGGAATGTCCTTGTGCAGAATTTTTGAGCTGGTGATTGAGAGGTGATGCGAATAGGTCTATCTGTGGCATTCCCCATTTCTTCGAGATGGTCTTGAAGATGTCCGGGTGCAGCTTCCATTCGTGGGCATCCGAAGTGGTTCTGCTTAATATGTCTGCTAGAGTATTGTCTTTCCCCGGTACAAATATTGCCTGTAACTGAATGTTGTAGCTGAGTGCCAGGGTCCACAGCTCCAAGGTCATTCTGCATAGGGGTTATGAATGAGTGCCTCCCTGTTTGTTGATGTACCACATGACTGTGGTGTTGTCTGTCCTTATCATCAACTGGCCCTCTTTGAGAAATGGTTTGAACTTTTGGATTGCCAGTTTTACTGCCAGCATTTCTTTTAGATTGATGTGCAGGTGAAGTTGATCCTGTGTCCACAATCCTTGCACGCATTTGTCCAGCATGTGGGCCCCCCATCCTAGGTCTGAAGTGTCTGTTGTGATCGTCTGGCTTGGTTGACATCTGCGAAAGGGTAGGCCTGGGTTTGACTGGCATGCCTGAGCCCACCATAGGAACTCCTGTTTTAAGCATGGAATTAGTGGGATTTCTGTTTCTAGACTGTGTCTGTGTTGGGACCATAAATTCTTTAGGTACCACTGTAGTTTCCTCATATGTAGTCTGGCAAATGGGACCAAGATTATGCATGATGCCATGAAGCCCAAGGCCTGCAGAACTTTTCTTGCTGTTAACTTGTTCAGTTTTGTTAGTGCCAAGAAGTAAAGAGGAAGTTCTTTTGTTTTTCTGTAGTCAGGAATGCCATTTGTTGTACTGTGTCCAATTCGCCCAAGAATGTCCTTGTTTGGGATGGTATCAGCCTTGACTTTTGTAAATTGACTGTGTATCCCAGTCCTTGTAGCAAGTAAATGACCCTTTGTAAATCTGTTGTCAGCTTGCTTTTGTTGTCCCTTGTAGCAGGCAGTCGTCCAGGTATGGGTAAATTTGAATTCCCTGTAGTCTGCAATGGGCGATTACTGATGCCAGGCATTTTGTGAATACTCTGGGCGCAGTAGATAAGCCAAAGGGCAATGCTGAGAATTGATAGTGCTCTGATCCTGCAAGAAATCTGAGGTATCTTCTGCAGATTGGTCGAATGGGGACGTGCAGGTATGCCTCCTTGAGATCTAGAGTTACCAGCCAACACTCCTTGCCCAGCATGGGAAGAAGTTGCTGTAGGGTCAGCATTTTGAATTTTGGGACAATGATGTATGTATTTAAGGTGGACAGGTCGAGAATTGGTCTCCAACTTTTTTCCTTTCTTGGAACTAGGAATAGTCTGGAGTAGAACCCCTTTCCTTGTTCTGCTGTTGGCACTCTTTCCACAGCTCTCATGTTTGCTAACTCCATTATCTGGCGTAGAGCCTCTGTTTTTTGATTTGAAGGTAGATTTGGCATTCCTCTTTTGACTGGTAAAGTGTGCAAGTGAAACCGGTAACCTTGATCTATGGTTTGTAAAATCCACTTGTCTTTTGTTATGTAGTGCCAGTTCTTTGAAAATAAGGTTAACTTTCCGCCTAGAGGAGCTGCTATTTGTTCCCTGGTAGGCGGATTTAGGATTAAGTCACTGTGGTTGTGCTGATGTAGTGGCAGTGGCTGTGTCTGTGCCTCTGTTGTTACCTTGCCACTGTCGTCCTCTGTAGGCACCTCCTCTGGATTGGTTTCTGCCTCTGGAACGTCTATTCCTGCCCCTTTGAAATTTTGTGGAGTCAGGAAAGGACCAATTTTTGGCAGGCCAGTTCCTGCTAAACCTTGGGGTTGAACCTGCAAGAAATCTTTAACAGTTTGAACAGATTTTGCCTTTTCTTCCATTTTCTTCATAACCTGCTGGGCAGGTGTACCAAACAAACTTGTCTTGTCCATAGGAGCATCTAGCAACTTAGCTTTAACATGATCCGGTAAGCTTGTTCCTTTAGCCATGCATGCCTTCTTATCACTGTGCCTGTCATGGCTGATCTAAATGAAGCCTCCAGTGCATCATAGCCACATTTTAAGGAATGGTTGCTAACCTGTTGTATGTTATTTACCATCTCTAATACATATTTCTTATCAAGAGATTCATCAGTGGTTAGTTTTTAGTTAACTGATCAAGCATAAACTCTTGGTATTGTATCATGTGAAACTGACAGTTTAAAGCTCTAGCTGAGAGAGTAGCTGAAGTGTAGACCTTTTTACCCCATCTGTCTAGTGACCTTGCTTCCCTTTCAGAAGGAATAGGGTTTTTAGCTGTGGTCGCGGCTACTGCCTTGGGACCCTGGGATATAGTTTCTGGGTCTGCAAGTGGGGCCTTGTAAAGGTGGTGATGAGTATCTGGCACCCTGTAAAATCTGTCTGGTTTGGCAGGGGCTGGGGTAAAGAATCTGGAGCGGAGCAAACATCATTGAAAGCATCATCCACCACAGAAAGAACAGGAGGTATAGCTAAGGGCCTGTGCTGTGGGAGGTGGAGAAAGGTCCTAAGTCTTTTCTGGAGTCTGAAAATCCTGTTGCTGCCATTGGAACTGTTCTCATGGCATGCAAGGTTTCCCCAAAGGAGAATTCTTCTGGTGGGGAAGCAGCTGGAATGGATTCTTCAGCATCAGAATCTTCAAAATTGGAGAAGGGAGCCTCAGGCTGGTCAGTTATGTCTGATTCATCAGCAGAATCATCAGAAGACACTGGCTCAGGGGACTCTGCCCTAGGTCTCTTCTCTGGGGGCTGAGAGGCCCTGTCTGGGTGAGATTGAGATCCTCTAATTAAAGAAATTAAATCTTCTGCCAAAGAAAGCATTTGAGAACTAGAGGAGGGCCTGGATGTGGGGGGTTTAACAGGCACTGTTTTAGTAGTCTTGGCTGCTTTAGCCCTGGCGAAGGCCTTAATGGACATGGCAGCTGGAGGCCTAGCAGCACCACGTGCTGGGGTAGAGACATCCAAGGGGATGGTGTCTGATAAGTCAACCACCGTAGTGGGTAAAATTTCTGAGGTCGATTCAAGAGTTGTAGCAGGGGCCTCAGTTGTAAGAATAGGTTCAGCTGTACTTTGAGCAGTTTTCTCGGTTACGGCCGAAACCGAGACACTCGCGGTTTGCTTTACCGTGGTTTCGGCCGAAACCGCGGACCGCGAGTGTCGGTCTTTATCTTTGCGTTTTGGGGTAGTCGGAGGATCCGACGGCATAATGTACGCATAATCAGAACCCAAAACCTGTTCTCCAAACTCCGACCGCGCCTAAGCGTTAGTCGCCGGTTGAAAGAGGCACAGGCCGAACAGGCTGCTACGTCGTGGGCTGGGCCTAAACAAGGCAGACAGTAAGAGTGGAAATCTTTATGAGGTATTTGTTTCCCACAGGTTAAACAATTGTTAACTTTTTCTGACATCGGCTGAGGCAAGAAAGAGTCCCCAACGGGTACTTAGCTTTAGAAGTCTTGAGTAGTATTCGGTAGAAGTAATCTCTGGATCCGACCGACCGGCACTTGCGAACAGCTTCTGCTTGGCCACGCGGCAAGAAAGACTGAGGAAAATGGCGTCGGCTGATGCTTTTATACCCGAAGACCAACAGAGATGACGTCGGGTGGAGTGCGACATCAGCCGAGGCCGGACCCGGACTTTGGAATCCGGCCGACTGCAGGGCTGCCTGACGACAGGACAACCCACTTGTTATGACTGCAGATGCATCCATGAAGGACATGTGTAAACTAACTTTTTCCCCCCATCTGTCTAGTGTCGTAGAATCCCTGTCAGAGGGGATAGGGTTTTTTGCATTAGAAGCCTTGACCCCTTTGGGATCCTGAGAAATAGTTTCTGGATCAGCAGCAGGGTTTTTGTAAAGAAATGTATGTGAGTCTGGAATCCTGTAGTATCTGTCTGGTTTTACAGAGGCAGGGAGTAAAGAGTCAGGAGAAAGGGAAGACACTGAAAATACATCATCTACAATGTCTAACACAGGGGGAATAGCAAGAGGCCTGTGCTGAGGTAGTAAAAGAAAATCTCTAAGCTTTTTCTTAGATTCTGAGTAGTCTTGTCTCTCCCAGTGGAAGTGCTCCTTTCGTGGTATGCAGGGTTTCCCCAAAAGATAAATCCTCAGGAGGAGAGGCTGAAGGAATAGATTCTTCAGCATCAGAATCCTCACAGGGAGGAATAGAGTATTCCTGTTCAGAAGAGGAGTCAGAGGAAATGGAAACCTGATCTGAAGATAAAAATTCTGTCTCTTGCCTAGGCCTCTTATCAGGAGGGGGATGGGAACCCCTGATCAAGGTAATTAGGTCTTCGGTCATTTTGAGCATCTGTTTTTTAGGCATGGAAGTCTGTCCAGGAGAATGCTGTACTTGTTTCTTTGTCTTTAGAGCTGCTTTAGTCTTTGCTTTGGAAGCTGAGGTAAGCTTTACATATAGCTGTGTAGGTCTGAAAACACCCTCAGAAGCCGATGCCTGCTCAGCGGCTCCGGACACATCTGAGGGAATAATTTCCGAGTGTCCAATACCTTGAGTATCCAGAGGCCTAGCTGGCTCCACGTGGGAATCGGCAGCGGCCTGTAGCTCTGAGGTAGCGGGCGTCAGGGGCTGCGAAAGTGCCTCACTGAGAACCGGTGAACCGGCAACTGGCTTAGCTGAAGACTCGCCGTCGGTTTTGGACCTCGAATGCCTGTCCTTTTCCTTGCGTTTTTTATAAACTCCGGTCGCCGGTTGTTCCGACGGCATTATATAACTGAATCTTCGGCCAAAGTAATGAAAGGCAAAATCCTACCGACGCTTAATAGTGTGTTGGTTAAATCTAGGGCAAAACCGACAGCTAGCAACGTTGTGATCAGGGCTTAGGCAAGGAATACAGTAAGAATGAAAATCCATATGAGGTATTTGCTTCCCACAAGAAATACAATTGTTAACTTTTTCTGACATCGGTCTGGAGCAAGAAAAAAGTTTCCCCAACAGGGTACTTAGCTTTAATGAAGACTTCGGATCTGAAATTCAAATTTGAAAATCTCAGGAGTCAGCCAACCGGCACTTGCGAACTGCTTTTGCTTCGGGCACCACGCGGCAAGAAAGACTGAAGAAAATGGCGTCAGCTGCATCTTTTATTCCCATGGCGCACTGATGTCAAGAAAGAGGCGACAGCAACCGACGCCGGACCTAGACTTTGGAATTCAGACTGACTGCGGGTAGCCTGCCAGCAGGATAACCCAAGTGTAATGACTGCAACAGTGAAACACGATGAACATCCCTGTAATACCTATCAGGTTTTCTGGGAGCAGGAGGTAGAGAGTCAGGGGCCAGGCTAGATTCCAAGAAGGCATCATCAACTATGTCCAGTACAGGAGGGATAGCTAAAGGCCTGTGTTGGGGCAGGAGTAAGAAATCCCTAAGCCTCTTTTTGGAGTCAGAGTAATCCTGGCTTTCCCAGCGAAAATGCTCCCTAAGAGCATGCAAGATTTCACCAAAAGAGAAATCCTCTGGAGGGGAAGCAGAGGGAATGGAATACTCTGCATCAGAATCCTCATATGTAGATAAGGGTAAATCCTGGTCATCAGAGGAAACAGAAATTTCAGGGTCCTGATCAGAAGAATCAGAAGGAAAATTAGTCCTAGGTCTCTTAGAGGGGGAAGGGTGGCTTCCCCTGATTAGAGTAATAAGGTCTTCAGTCATTCTTATCATTTGTTTTTTAGGCACAGCGGCCTGACCATGCGGTCTGGGCGTCAGTTTTCTAGGCATGGATCGAGTTTTAGGACTTGAAGAAGAAGAAGTTGGCGTCGGTTAAATGTGCAAGTCAGTAGGCCTGAATACACCCTCAGAAGCCGGTGCCTGCACAGTGGCTCCAGACCCATCCAAGGTAGAGACATCCGCAGGTTCCATAGTTGAAGAAGCCTCTCACGGCATATCGGACTCCGAATGGGTCTCAGTAGAGGCCTGCGAATCTGGGTATCAGTACCAGCGGCTAGCTTAGGAGAAGCGTCGTCAGCAGCTTTGGACCTGTGCGGTCTGTGTCTGTCTTTATCTTTGCATTTTTTCGGAATGTCGGTAGTCGGGTGGCGTACCGAAGCCATTTCTGGATAATTGAACCGAGTACCAAAAAATTTATAAGCGTAAATAAACAGATGACGAATACTTCTAAGTTTGAATAAGGCACAAAACTGACAGCGAGGTATGTCGTGGTCTGGGCCTAAGTAAGGAATGCAGTACGAATTAAAATCTTTATGAGGTATTTGCTTTCCACGAGAAATACAATTGTTAACTTTTACTGATATTGGTTTAGAGCAAGAAAAAGGTTCCCCAATGGGGTACTTAGCTTAGTTGAAGACTTCAGATCTGAAACTCGAAAATGAAAATTTCAGGAGTCGGCCGACCGGCACTTGCGAACTGCTTCAGATTCGGACACCGTACAGCAAGAATGACTGATGTAATGGCATCGGCTGCATGCTTTATACCCTTGACTACCTGACGTCATGGAAGATGAGACAGCAACCGACGCAGGACCCAAGACTTTGATAATCAGGCCGACGGAGGGCTACTGTAAGCAGATAACCCAAATGTGATGACTGCAACAGTGAAACATGAAGAACATCCTAAATTATACATGCTAAAATGTCATAAAAAACAACCATACTTTTTCATTTTTAAAATACTTGTAATACTGACACATTCATTCAAGACAGGATATTCTGTAGTATTAAGCCTGAGTTGCTATCGTAATTCACAAGCCTCAAGGTGTTCAGGAACCACTTTCCCATGTGCATCATTTATAATTTGCTGCACTAGAAAACATTTAAAGGTGTGGTCCTTAAAGCTCTCTATATGTCTGCTTAATACAGTTGTTGTTATCAAATCTTAATTCTGTTAATTTATCAGGACAAATATACTTTGTTACTATTGATGTTTGCAATCTTTTTAGTGTTATTCCTCATGACCTTGGGTTACTTTGGTTAGAGGAACAGTTGTTTTTTTCAAACAAATTTGAGGGCTACAGAACCACCACTTTAGTGGCCTTAATGGAAGTTGCTCTAAACAACAACTTTATATTTTCTGAGGGATAACTTTTTAGGCAGAAAGTGGGGGGTAGCTATGGAGGCGGCTTGCACCCCTACATTTGCCAACTTAGTTATACCCCATTGGGAAACCAAATTTGTATTTCAAACGGAAATTTTTAGGTTTATTTTCAATTACACAAGGTTTTTGGATAATATATTTTTTGTTTGGTGTTGTACTTTTGACCACTTGCAAGAGTTTATTCATTACATCACTCATACAAGTTCAGTTCTTGAAATTTACCCATCCAGTCAGTGCTAACACTATTCATTATTTGGATGTGCAGTTAAACTTTGATGCAAAATCAAAAACCTTAGTGTCAAACATTTATAGAAAATCAACCTTTTCAAATTCCTATTTAGAATTTTCTAGCTGCCACCCCTCTTTTCAAAAAAGAGCAGCAGTAAAGGGGCAAATGATATGGACAGCTAGAATGGTGTCTAGGGAATCTGATTTCATTGATGAGATCAATTTTATCTCTCAAATGCTTAAAGCCAGAGGGTACCCTGATCAGTTACAGATTTCCCTTAATGAAGAGATTATTGACAAGAGGAAAAGAATGTTTTATTTGTCCATTTTGACAGGTAAAGCAGTGGGGAGAGGCAATTTATTATTAGTCAACATCAATAAGAAAAAGATGGATGGACATTTTTCATTTAGAAGTACATATAACCAAAATACCCCAGATATTTGTGGTATAGTTAAAAAAAATTGGCCCTTGTTAACGTCTGACCATGACCTACTAGAATTATTTGTGAATACTCCTAGTTTTATCCTAGTTTTATGTTCAGGAGAAATTTAAATATTAAAGATTTATTAGAGAGAAGTCAAAATAACAATGGTACAACAACTTCTCATCTAAGGATAGGACATTTTAAATGTGGCAGATGCAGCCAGTGCGCATTGATTTTTGAAACAAACCAGTTTTTTTGGTTACATAATTTTAGGATTAATATTCATTCGCATTTTAATTGTGTTTCAAAAAATGTATATGTGGCCAAATGTTTAGTCTGTCCCGCATTTTATGTGGGCAAGACTACTAGGTTATTCAAAAACAGGATATATAAGCAAGTTTCTGACCTCTCTAAAGCTGTAAAAACAAATGCATTAAGCAGACATTTAGAGAGTTTTAAGGACCAAACTTTAAATTTTTTTGTAGTGCAGCAAATTATAAATGATGCACATGGGAAAGTGGTTCCTGAACACCTTGAGGTTTGTGAATTGCAATAGCAACTCAGGCTTAATACTACAGAATATCCTGGCTTGAATGAATCTGTCAGTATTACAAGTATTTTAAAAATGAAAAAGTATTTTTTTAATGACATTTTAGCATGTATAATTTAGGCTATACTTGCTCAAGTAAATTAGTACCTTTTTAACTTTAACAAGTGTTAATTGTGTCAATTGGGTTTTGTGAGATGGTATAAAAAGGAAGTGTGGTTTCAGTTCATTGTTCTGAAGAAGTCTTGTTAGTACACAGATGAAAGCACTTAACAATGAAGCTGTTTTCTGGAGCTTCAGTTGTCTGCCTTCTCCTTCGTTTTATTATTATTCTCTAGATAAAAGCAACTCTAGCTACTGTTTGATCACAGGTAAATGGCCATCAACCTGTAGTAATACAGCCCCACCCCATTTTAGTTAGGACCACCTACTAGGGTTACCACCTGTCCCACTTTGCGAGGGACAGTCCCTCTTTGGGCAGTTGTGTCCTGCAAAAAATGTGAAAAAATGGCAAATGTCCTGAGATTTTAGGACAAAATTATTTTCTATATTTTATGTAATAGTTGCATAAAACAGTTATTCTGTATCTGAAACACCTAAATGTTATAAGAAACAGAATAAGGAACTAAAATGCTACAAGAATAAACTTTTATTCAGGCAAAAAACTAAAGTTCTGTCCTTTGTACTGGCCATGGGTATGTTTTGCCCTGCAAAATCTGATGTTTGTAGCACAAATGTCCCACTTTGGGCATTTGGAAAGGTGGCAACCCTACCACCTACCCATTTTCTTCTTGCAGGCCACCTCCCCAAAATTCAGCAATACCCTTCAAGAAATAATTGCTTAGGTAAAGAAAAAAGGAAATATTCTAAGTTCTGCCATATACTGCTTGTAACAAGGAAACAACTCCCTTAAAGAAAGGCAAAATATCTTTTTAAAGGACACGTGCATCACTACGACAGAAAACCCTACTCACATTTTTCAAATACATACAAAGTACAAAAATAATATAATACTGAACTGCACACATTAATAGACAAAGAAGAACTGCAGCTAGGTTTTTCCCTACACATTCTACCACAATTTTAAATTGTTCACCCTACATGAGGGTCTCAACCAGACAAATGACTGGTGCCGGAAACATGGCCTCAAACTGAATGCCAAAAAATTCATCATCATCCCCTTTGGGGAGAGTGACTCACACATATTATCACATTAATAACAAGATCCTAAGCACACAATCTGTCGTAAGGGACTTGGGCACCCAGGTTGATAGCAAAAGTACAGTTTTGTACCTACCATAAATGTAGATGTTCGAGTGTACACACTGCTGCAGTCATTACACTTGGGTTATCCTGCCATCAGGCAGTTCCCCAGTTGGCCTGAGTTCCAAAGTCTTGGTCCAGCATCGGTTGCTGTCACCTCCTCCCTGACGTCAGTGCGACAGGGGTATATAAGATGCAACCGACGCCATTTTCTTCAGTTTTTCTTGCCCCAGATGTCAGGTGCCTCTAAATAGGTAGGCAATTCCAATTGCTAATAAAACATACATACGAAAAGCAAAAAACAACTTACAGCTACCAGCAAATACTACCCATAGGTAGTAAGGGTAGAAGACATAGATACGTACCAGCCAGTAAGAGGGGAAGGAGGGAGGGTAACCTGGACTGCAGCAGTGTATACACTCGAACATCTACATTTATGGTAGGTACAAAACTGTACTATGTTCATCGTGTTACACAGCTGCAGTCATTACACTTGGGTAGAATCCCAAAGCTGAGGTAGGGTGGCTGGTTCTATAAGGCATTAGGGGTGGCTATAAGGCCCTGCAGCACTGCAGTGGCGAAGCCAGCTCTGGATTTAGAGTATAGAGGAAGATGGTAATGCTTGGTGAAGGTATGTACAGAACTCCAAGTTGCTGCTTCCAAAATATCCTTGGTAGATACTCCCCTGAGGTAGGCAGTTGAAGTGGCTTTTGCCCTGGTGGAGTGAGATCTAATGCTGTTAGGTACAGGTTTTACATGGTATGTGTAGTAGAAATGTATACAATGTCTTATCCATTTTGAAATAGTCTGTTTTGAAATGGCTTTTCCCTGTGCTCCTGCAGCATATGCTACCAATAATTGTTCAGATTTTCTGAAAGATTTGGTTTTGTCCAAGTAGAAGCGTAACTGCCTGTGAATGTCCAAAGAGTGCAGTAGTCTCTCCCCTTTATTATGTGGTTTAGGATAAAAAGTTGGCAGGTGAATAGTTTGGTTTAGAGCCACACTGGATACCACCTTTGGCATAAACGTAGGGTTAGTTCTTAAAGACACCCTGTCCTGGTGGAAAATGAGGAAAGGTTCCACTGCCATCAGTGCCTGTAATTCTGAAACTCTTCATGCTGATGTTATTGCCAGGAGCAGAGCAGTTTTCCAAGAGATATATTTTAATTCTGCTGTGTTAGCTGGCTCAAAAGGAGGTAAAGTTAGTTTTTCCAAAACAAAGCTGAGGTTCCAAGTTGGAGTAGGTGCTCTACGGGGTGGTCTTATGTTTTTAGCCCCTCTGAGGTACTGTTTTAACAGAGGATTAGAGAAGACTGGTGGATCCGTGTTGTAATGAGCAGAGATGGCAGAGGCATGGATCTTGATGGATGAGAAGGAGAGGCCTTTGTCCAGCATCTCAGTTAAGTATTGTAGTATCTGAGGAATGTTTGGGACAAGAGGGTCAAGGCTGTGAGCTTGGTTCCAAGCACAGAATCTCTTCCATTTATCCGAATAGGCTTTCCTGGTACTAGGCCTTCTGGCCTCCAGAATGACATCCATAACAGCTTTGGAGAGAGGTATTGCTTGCTTGACTAAGGAATCTTCCATGCAGCTAGGTTTAAGGTATTTAGCTGGCTGTGTAGTATTTGATTGTTGTGCTGAGTCAGCTGATGTGGGATTTGAGGCAAAATCCAGGGTGGTTCTTGTGCTAAGCTCCTTAAGATTGGGTACCAGTGCTGGCGTGGCCAGTCTGGTGCAATCAGCTTTTATGAGTACCTTTGGCAGGAGAGGTAGTGGTGGGAAAGCGTATACTTGTAGGTTCTCCCATCTGAATGAGAGGGCATCCACTTTCCATGCTTGTGGATGGTAACTCCTTGTGCAGAACTTTTGTAGCTGGCAGTTTATTGGGGATGCAAATAGATCTATGTCCGGGCTCCACCATTTCTGTGTTACCATTCTGAATATTAGTGGATTCAATTCCCATTCATGGGGATCCATGATGATTCTGCTTAAGTCGTCTGCCAGTGTGTTTTTCTCTCCTGGCAGGAATTGTGCTTGTAGATGAACTTGAAGGTTTATAGCTGTGTCCCACAAAGTCATGGCTTGTCTGCATAGGGGGTAGGAGTGAGTGCCCCCTTGCTTGTTTATGTACTACATAACTGTGGTGCTGTCTGTCTTTAGCAGTAGTTGTCCTGGATGCAGCATGTCCTTGAAAGCTATAAGGGCATTTTGTACAGCTAGCATCTCTTTTTGATTGATGTGAAGATGCCTTTGTTCTGCGGGCCACGTGCCCTGAATACATTTGCCTGCCATGTGTGCTCCCCCAGGCGTAATCCGATGCATCTGTTGTCAGTGTTTGCCTGGCTGTGGGTTGTGTTAAAGGCTGTCCCTTGTTGAGGTGACAAGCTTGAGCCCACCACTGAAACTCGAGTTGAAGGCAAGGGATTAGTGGTATAACTGTTTCCAAACTTTGACAGTGTTGAGACCATACATTCTTCAGGTACCATTGTAGTTTCCTCATATGGAGTCTGGCATATGGAATTAGTAGTATGCAGGATGCCATGTAACCCAAGGCCTGCAGAATTTTTCTTGAGGGAGTTGGGTCTTTGTTGCCATCAACTGAAAGTATTGAGTTAGTTGTCCTTGCTTGTCTGGCATGAGATAAGCCATCTGGGCTGTTGTGTTCAAGCTGGCACCCAGGAATATAATCTCTTGTGAGGGCACTAGTTTTGATTTCTTTTTGTTTACTGTGTACCCCAGGCAACTTAATAACTTTTTTACAAACGCCAGATGCTTTAGAAGAATGTCCTTGCTCTCTGCTTGAATCAGGCAGTCGTCCAGGTATGGATAAATTTGAATTCCTTTCTGTCTGCAAAATGCAATTACTGGTGCCAGGCATTTTGTGAAGACCCTGGGCACAGTAGATAAGCCAAAGGGCAGTGCAGAGAATTAATAGTGCATTGAACCAGCTATGAATCTGAGGTATCTTCTGCAGTTTTGTCTGATAGGGACATGCAGGTATGCCTCCTTGAGGTCCAAAGTCACGAGCCAAGCTTTCTTGCCCAGCATGGGAAGAAGCTGCTGTAGTGTCAACATTTTGAATTTCGGAACATCCAGGTAAGTGTTTAGAGATGAAAGATCCAGAATGGGCCTCAAGGCTTTGTCCTTTCTGGGTACCAGAACGAGTCTTGAGTAAAATCCTTGTCCTTGCTCCTGTGATGGTTCCTTTTGAATAGCTCTCACATCCATGAGCGCTGTAATTTGTTTTTGAGCCTCTGCCCATTGATTTGGTGGCAGATTTGGCATTCCTTTTAATCTTGGCAGAGTGTGAAAGTGGAACCTGTAACCTTGAAATACAATGTTGAGAACCCATTTGTCTTGGGTGATCATTTGCCAATTGTGGTAGAAGAGTGCCAGTTTTCCTCCCAAGGGGGCTGCCAAGAGGGGTTTGTTTGGCAGCAGTAGTGGGAAGTCATTGGAGCTGCTTTTTATATGGTTGGGGCCTGTCTTCCCCTTCTTTCTGGCCTGATGCAACCCCATTGTCGAGGCCTGTAAGGACCTTGTGTTTGACCTCTATCTCTTGGACGTCTATATCTTCCCCTTTGAGGTCTGTCTTTAATTGGAAAGGACCAATTCTTAGTTGGCTGGTTTCTGCTAAACCTAGGAGGCTGAACCTGTAAGAAATCCTTCACCGTTTGCATAGATTTTGCCTTATCCTCCATTTTCTTTAATACCTCTTCTGCCTTAACTCCAAATAACACATCCTGCTGCAAAGGTGCATCCAATAATTTTGCTTTAACATGATCTGGTAACGTATGTTCTTTTAACCAAGCATGTCTTCTAACGACAGAGCCTGTAACTGCTGCTCTGCAGGAGGCCTCTAGAGAATCAAAACCACATTGCAAAGTATGCTTTCCCACTTATTCAGCTGCATGCAATAAATCCTGCATTTCTTTAAAATTAGGAGGATCTGATTCTGGAAGCATTTTTTGATTTAATTGAGACAGTAAAAATTGCTGATATTTTAGCATGTGAAACTGGCAATTTAAGGCTCTCATTGCTAAAGTTGCAGACGTATATACTTTCTTTCCCCATCTGTCTAATGCTCTGGAATCTCTGTCAGAGGGAACTGGATCTTTGGCTGATGAGGCCTTAACTCCTTTGGATCCCTGAGAAATAGTTTCAGGGTCAGCTACAGAGCTTTTATACAGAAATTTATGTGAGTCAGGGACTCTGTAGTATCTGTCAGGTTTAACAGGGGCTGGAGGTAAGGAATCAGGATTTAAGCTGGATTCAGTATACACATCATCCACAATATCTAACACCAGCGGAATAGCAAGGGGTCTGTGTTGAGGTAATAAAAGGAAGTCTCTGAGTCTTTTCTTGGATTCTGAGTAATCCTGGCCTTCCCAGTAGAAATGCTCCCTCATGGTATGTAGGGTTTCCCCAAAGGAGTAGTCCTCAGGTGGTGAGGCTGATGGAATTGATTCCTCAGCATCAGAATCCTCATAAGGGGGTAAAGAGTATCCTAGGTCTGAGGATGAATCAGAAGAGATGGACACCTGATCGGATGAGTCCTAGTCTGCATCCTGTCTAGGCCTTTAATCAGGAGGGGGATGGAACCCCCTGATCAGAGTGATTAGGTCTTCAGCCATTTTGAGCATTTGTTTCTTAGGCATGGAGGCCTGTCCTGGAGAATGCTGTATTTGTTTCTTTGACTTTAAAGGAGGCTTAGACTTAACTGAGGGTTTAATGCTTAACTGAGTAGGTCTGAAGACACCCTCTGAAGCTGTGGGTTGCTCAGCTACTCCGGATCCCTCTGAAAGGTTAGTCTCGGTAGGCTGAACTTGTGCATCCGAAGGCCCAGCCATCTCCACGTGGGAGTCAGAGGCGGCCTGTGGTTCTACAGAAGCGGTCGTCAGGAGCTGCGAAGGCGTCTCACTGAAAACCAGAGAACCGGCGACTGGCCTAGAAGAGGCTTCGTCGTCAGTTTTGGGCCTAGGATACCTATCCTTGTCTTTGCGTTTTTTGTGTATTCTGGTCGTCGGAAGTTCTGACGGCATGATATAATTGAATTTTCTACCAAAATAATGTCGGGCAAAATCAAACCGACATTTAATAGTGCGCTTGTTAAACCTAGCATAAAACCGACAACCAATGGCGTCGTGGTCTGGGCCTAGGCATGGGATACAATAGGAATGGAAATCCTTATGAGGTATTTGCTTCCCACAAGAAATACAGTTATTAACTTTTACTGACATCGGTCTGAGGCAAGAAAAAGTTTCCCCAACAGGGTACTTAGCTTTGTAGAAGACTTTGGTTCTGGATTCGGAATGAAAATCTCAGGAGACGGCCGACCGGCACTTGCGAACTGCTTTTGCTTCGGGCACCGCGCGGCAAGAAAGACTGAAGAAAATGGCGTCGGCTGCATCTTATATACCCCTGTCGCACTGACGTCAGGGAGGAGGCGACAGCAACCAACGCCGGACCAAGACTTTGGAATAACCCAAGTGTAATGACTGCAGCAGTGTAACACGATGAACATCTGACTTTTGACCACCATATTACCTCCATCGTACAGAAAGCGTACTACATGGCCCACCTCATTGGGAAGGGTATCTCATTCAGGGACAAGGAGGTCATAACATCCTTGTATTCTTTCCTTATAAGACCCATTATTGAGTACAACGCCCCTTTTGGAATGTATCTCATAAAGCACATGCAGCAGCTGGAGAGACCACAGAGGTTCCTCACCAGGAGAATCCAGGGCCTCAAACATCTACCCTACACAGATAGGCTAAAAGCCTGTCCCTCCACTCAGTCTCATACAGACTCCTCTGAGGTGACCTCTGTCTGGCATACAAAAGCCATCTCAGACCCCGCCTTGATGGGACTCCATATCCGCAAGTCAAGCTCCACTCGAGTAACCCACACATGCAACTTCAAACTGGTCTGTGACATCAACAGAACATGTTGGCAGGAAAGATGCGTGTCCCAGACACTCCCCCTTCTGTGGAATAGACTCTCTCTCTATGTCAAGCAAAGTACCTCATTAACCTTTTTTAAGTGCAACCTGGATAACTGAATGGGAAACAGTAAATATACCCCTGGGATTCCACCTCTGTCCCTCCTGGACAAGGCATCGGATGCTGACTTGTGAGAACATGGGCTAAATTATTGGATAGGCTTGCAAAGGCCTCAGGGCCAATAGCTTAGTAACTTCCTATTATCCTATGAGAAGTATGGTAAGTATGGTTGTTGACAATGCCTCTGTGAAAACAGTTAATGATGTGGTTTAAAAATACAGTGGCACACAATGGCAAGATTTAAAACTTGTAGTCCACAAGCTTGACTTTGTACCTAATACAGAAATATGCTAAAAAAACTGATGATATTTGCCTCTGCCTCTGCTTCTGTCTTACACTATTATTACAGAGCCATCAAAGTGTAGAAATGAATCAGTACTCACAGCTTCAAACTGGCAAAAGAACTCTTCTGATTTGTTTGCAATATTGTCTGTGTCAACTTTTACTTCCACCATTGGATTCAGATTCTGAGCTCGCTCAAGAGAAGCCTCAGCACGGTTTCGGCCCTGGGAACCTGTAGGAATAAGGAACTGAGCTCGAGTGTCCTCTTCAGATACCTTAAAATGAACAAATGAATGAATGGAAACATTTAAAAAGCAGCTCTTTTAAACTCATAGCTGACACAAACTCACAGAAAATATAGTGACCCTTACAAGTGAAATGTTTCACAGCAAATCCCAATCTGATAAAAAATCTAGAGGCCAAAGAGATTTACAAAAATAATACATAGAAAATACAGTAACAAAACTGAATTAAGACAATTTCAAAGGAAACTGAAACAAAAAGGCCTAGATACCCTTAGGGCTAAAAAGAGAGTTATATATGTCAGAGAAAAAAAGGTGACATACTGAAACATGAACAGGAATTTATTCAAATGTCAGTGCTATAAAAGCAGCATGCATTTTTAAATCAGAAAACAAATGATATACTAAAAATTGAAAATGAATTTATTCAAATGCCAGTGTTACAAAAACAGCACATTTTCTTTTAAAACAGAAATAAAATACAGTTGTGTAACTAAACTTACCATTAACAGCAGACGTTAAAAAGATGGCTGCTGTAGCCAAGTTATACGAGTTATGCCCTGCCTAGGATATAACAGCTGGCCAGCGTCCAAAGCTTCAGGGCACTTTCCACACACCCAAACTGTATGCCACCTCAAGTTGAGTTAACTAAAAAGACAGGTTTGGGTGATAAGCCCTTCAGAGCTTTCATACCAACTGAGAGAGGGAGATTAAGCCATTAGAAGACATTGCTAGAAAAATACAATTATATATATATATATATATATATATATATATATATATATATATATATATATATATATGTCCACACCCTGGCATTAAAATTACATGAAAAAACAAGGGGGGTGGACAGAGGAAGCAGCTACCGCAGCAGTGATTACTCGAACATCTATTTCTACGGTAAGTTTACTTACACTACTGTATTACGATCTTCATTTTTTTCACTGGGGACATTACCACAGCTTAGAATAATTGACAGATGGATGGGGAAAGGTCCAACAGCCCATGGAAAATGGTCCAAGCAAAGCCTGTCCTAGACCTGGAAATTATAATTTAGTTTGTAGTGCTTTGTGAAAACATATACACAAGACCACATTGTTGCTTCTTGAGTACTTCTAGAGTCCGACCCTTTCCAAATATCTAGACACAATATAATCAAGGAATTTATTCCTGCTCTCTAGCATAAAATACAATTGTAATCATGTTTTCTTTACTATGATTGTATCTATAACTATACTATGTAATGCCATCTAAATATTTTGATACTATGTAACCAATGAATTTATTCCTGTTCTCTAGCACAAAATGAAATTTTATTAGCGTTTTTCTTTACTATGATTGTATCTGTAAACTCACCATGTAATACGGAGCTTTTCTCCCCGGGCCTCCACTGAAAACGGGCTCCCTGAGCCCAGTGGAACTCCCTGGTCATCAAACTGGAAATAAATAAGCCATAGATGAGTCCAAGACCCTGGTAGAATGAGCCTAGACCCTTCCTGAAAATGTTTTGCTGTGGTGGAAATGACAAAAGGTAAGAGCCAGAGATAGCAATTTGAAAACAGTCTGCTTTTTTAACACGGGTTATCATTGCTTCTTGCCTTCATAAAAAATACAGAATTGAGTTCTGAAAGTTCTGAAAGATTTAGTTATTATGAGATAGTACATTAGTTGTCTGGACATACAAGTTACGAATTATCCTTTCTCTTTCATTTTTGGGTTCTGGAAAGAAAACAGGAAGTTTGCCAGTTTGGCTTAAAGTAAATCTGGATACCACTTTACGCATAAACGAATGATTATTGCTCAACAAATGCCTGCTCTGTGAAAAATGAGATAATACTAACCCAACATAAGAGCTTGGAACTCAAGATACTCTTCTTGGAGAGATCAGAGCAATCAATCAACATGTGAAGAACCTCAAGTCAGCGAGATGAGCTGGTTCAAATGGAGCAAGTGTTGATTTCTCTAACAGAAAATTAAGATTCCAAGGATGAGCCAGCAGTTGTCTTGGAGAATTCTTATGCAGGCGCCCTGTCAAAAACAATTTCCCATGAGAATGCACTGAAATAGGGGATTCTATGGGCAGACATGATAAAATAGACAATAAATGCACATTCATAAAGAACTAAGACAGGCCAAAGATAGTAACTCACATAAATAATGAAAAAACAGAGAAACACTATCCCTGAATGGGTACTGGCTGTTAAAATGGCACCAACTAAAAAACCTCTTCCATCTGCTTAAATATGATTTTCTAGTAGCAGGTTTTCTTGTCTCCATTAGTACCTGTTGCACTTCCTCAGAAATCAGCTGCTTAAAAGGTATCAAGACCCCCATCATCCAAGCAGTCAGTTGTAATTGTTTGGGGTAAGGATATATCAAACACCGCTGCTCGTGTGAGCAAATCCAGTCTCTGAGGAAGCATGTGGTAATTGCCCCTAGCCAATTCCCAAAGAAGGCAGAACTACTGCTGCCAGAGCCAAAAGGGAGTCACCACAATGACCTCTGGGAATTCCTTCTGAATCTAAGGACACTGCATTATCAGTGGAAAGGACAGAAAAGCATACAGGAATATTCTTGCCCAAAGAAAACAAAAGGCATTTGTATTTGACAAGTTGACTGTTTAGAAAGGAGAAAAAAAGGTCTACCTGAATAACTCTCCACAGATGGAACAAATCTTGGACAACCTCCCGATCAGTTTATATTCGTGCGGGTCTGCTTTTGCCCTGTTCAGCTAGCTGCCACACAGTTCTGCTTTGATGGATTGTAAGAAACCTGCAGAGGGAGAGTGTGCTGTAAAGCTACAGCCCACGCTAACAGGACTAGTCTGCAAAGGGGGTAAAATCTGGTTCCGCCTTGCTTGTTTATGTACCACATCACTGTGGTATTGTCTGTAACAACTTCAAGAAGTCTTGGGCACTACAAATGAGTCAGAGAGTTGACGGCCTTTATAAGAGCTAGCTAGCCTCTATTTTAAGTTTATTGCTTTGGTATGTGTTTCTTGTCCCAGAGACCTTGCACTTTTATTCCCTTTAACATTTCAAAGTCCAAGGAGCCTGTAGTGACTGAATGCTATGGAGCAGGAGGGAAAATGGGAGACCAGAATTTAGGGATATTTGAAGTCTCCGTAGGTTTGTGTGTGTACTAGGCTAATGACTTTTTAAGTGTAGCCATGCATCCCAAATCCATGACAGGCTCCTGCACCCTTGATAAATGTAAGCAGGGGATTGGGAGATGAAACATTTACAAGCAGGATCATGGAAGATGAACCATTTGCAGCCTGCTGTATCCATTAGAGACATAGGTACCAAACCAGGGATGAATTTCCTGTTCCTCATCCAAATGTCAAAGCTACACTTGAAATGGGTTAGGGAGGAACTCTGCTTTACATGGACAGGAAGCCTAGACCAGAAAATGGTAGTCTCTGGAATACATACCTGTCTCTCATGCAAGTCCTATTTATTTCACAGGCAAGGTTTAAGTCTTTAGATTGGGTAATTTTGGTACTGTGTTGCTGTTGGTTTTGCAATATGCAGGAGATCCATCAGGATGTTATCCAACAATGCCTTGTATGACAGGCATACATCTCCCCTCAACAGCCTATAGGAGACAGAATACAGGGATAGGGCCTTGAGGTGGACTGCACAGGACATGTTACTTATGCTCTGTGTTCCTTTAGTGAGGAATCCCTGTGAAGATTTCAATTGTTTCATGCGCCTAGCTAGGTACATACCAAAGGGGGCACTGTACCCAATGATAGGTCTGACGAATGCTGAATACAGTGGGACAATGACTTCCTTGGACTTAGGATGCCATACTTTTGTTAATAAGTTGCACAACATAGAATGATTTACACACTACTGTAGACATGCGATGGTCAGGGGCTAGATTACTGTTTGTGTGTGCCTCCAAATCCCGGACTACTGAGTTGACTCTAAGGGATGCGTTGTTAATATGATAGCTGCCACCAAGTGATTTCTACTTTCACAAATCCCAGAACTGGAACCTGAAAAAACAATAGGCGTTGATACTGGGACAAGAGAAATTTCAGATACCATTTTATGTTCATCATGTGGTATGAGAATCATGGATGACATGAGACCCACAATCCTCAGGTAACCCCTCTCTGTGACTGAACCGTGTGTGTGTAAAATCCCTGGAATAGATCTAAATGTAGAACTATTTATTCCTGTGGAAGAAAAGTTAATTTTCAATTCCGAAATCTTCTGGGAGGTTCTGAGTTCTCAGCCAGACGAACCTTCACAAAACAGTACCAGTGGCAGGAGCAATGAAAGCAGTATCTACAGACTGATATACACACTTAAAACTATTACTGACCAGAGAAACAAAAGAAATTAGACAACACAAAGCAGACTTTTCCCTCAAGAGAGGGACATGCAGCCAAAACATTCCCTCAAGACTTTCACAATTAGTCAGTAGAAACAGAATTCTAAAAATAAAAGTTGCAGAAGCATACACTTTTTCCCAGACTTATCAATAGCTTTACCTTCTTTGTTAGAAGGAAAATAATAAGAAGTTATGTACTCACCATAACGTTCCATCTGAGTAGGTAAACTTCATTTGTCAGCAACCTATGGGTTATCGGATCCGAGCCAGCAGCTTCCAACAGCTAAGATTAGAGCACCAAGCTCCTCCCCCTTACCCATAATCCCCTGCTATCCCTTCCTGACCTCAGATCGAGTTTGCTTATCCATAGACCATACGATACCAAGAACCACCTCCATACTCTAACCTACAGACAATCCGCCATGAAAGCAAGAGTCCTTTGAACATCCATATAGGTTAGGGGGACGGAGGGAGGGACGGTTGCTGACAAATGAAGTTTACCTACTCAGATGGAACGTTATGGTGAGTACATAACTTCTTAATCTGAAGTAGTTAACTTCATTTGTCCATCAACCTATGCCCCCAGCTACCTGATTCTTGGGAGGTCCTCATGGAAGGATGTTCCGGAGCACTGCAGAGCCAAAGGATGCTCTCCCTCTGGAAACAATATCCAATTTGTAATGGTTTATAAATGTATGAGATGAAGTCCAAGTGGCTGCTGAACAAATGTCATCCAACGACATCCTAGATCAAAAAGCAGCAGAGGTAGAAATCGACCGAGTAGAATGGGCATGGACTCCTTGAGGTGCAGGCAGGCCAGAACTCTCATATGCCAAAAGAATACATTGGGAAATCCATCTGGACAATGTGCCTTTTGTTACAGGTTTTCCCAAAGAGGATTTAGCAAAGGATATAAAAAGCTGGCCTGATTTCCTGTGATCAGCTGTCCTGTTCAAAGAGAATCTTAGTTGCCTATGTACGTCTAGAGAGTGCAACTTGTATTCACCTTTGTTCTGATAATTTGGAAAGAAGACTGGTAAATTAATAGATTGGTTGATATTAGACTCCGAAGCAATTTTGGGCAGAATGGAGGGGTTGGTCCTGAGTGAGACTCTATCTTTGCGAAAAATCAAATACGGTGGCTTGGCGCAAAGGGCTTGAAGCTCCGAGACCCTTCTGGCCGAAGTTATGGCAACAAGAAAAACTGTCTTCCAAGATAAGTATTTCAGATCCACCGAAGTTGCAGGCTCAAAGGGAGGAGCTGTTAGAGACTGAAGTACAAGAGTTAAATCCCAAGGAGGGACTGCATCTTTAACCGGAGGTCTTAGTAGGAAAGTGCCTTTTAGGAAGGTCTTACATAGCTTGGACCAAATCAAAGGGCCGAGATCACTGCCAACATGATAATGAGAGATTGCAGCCAACTGGACTTTGACCGTAGAAGAGCTAGCACCTTGGTCGAACAATCCTGACAGAAAATCTAGTACTGCTGGCAACGGAGCTGTAAAGGGATCCAAGTTGTGATGCTCCGCCCAAATAAAAAAAACGCTTCCATTTGCTATTATAAATTCTTCTAGTAGATGGCTTGTGAGCGGCTACTAGAATAGCCTTGACAGCGGACAAGATACCGGGAGTCCTAGCTATCACTGGAACTGTATCAACCAAGCTGTGAGCTTGAGGTTGTCCAGATTCGGGGTTGACAGGCCTGATGGGGGAGAGATCAGATCCGGGATGGGATCTAGAATCCATGGGGGATTCACTAGATGAGACCATAGATATGGGAACCAAGCTTGACGAGGCCAGAATGGGGCAATGAGGATTATTCTGCTCCCCAACCGTCTGGCTTTCTGTAAAAACTTTAGCATCAGGGACAGAGGAGGGTAAGCATAAAGTAGACCGGGTGGCCAAACATGCACCAGAGCGTCTCTGGGGGATTCCCTGGGTGGGGAAATTAGAGCGAAGTAGTCGCTGCACTTTGCGTTCGAAGGAGAGGCGAAAAGATTGCAATGAGGTTGACCCCATTTGGAGAAAATCTGCTTCGCTACTCTGGGATTCAGTGACCACTCGTACGGAGAGAGGATGGTTCGACTCAGTCTGTCTGCCAAAATGTTAGACCGCCCTGGAATGTGCGTCACTATGAGAAAGCGGTTGGTGGACATCGCCCATTCCCACACTCTCATGGCCTCCCGACAAAGTGGATAGGACCTGGTTCCCCCTTGTTTGTTGATATACCAGATGACCGACATGTTGTCTGTCTGGATCGCAATTGTCTCCAAGGGAAGAAGGCTCTGAAGTACTTGCAACGCCAAAAGCACCGCTCTCATCTCTAGGACACTGATATGCAATGAGGTCTCCGAATGGTTCCATGTGCCTTGGATGGTCCTGCCCAAGCAGTGCCCCTCCCCCCACCTGAGGCGAGAGGAGTCTGTGGTCACCGTGGCTAGAGGAGGGGACACAGAGAAGAGGCACCCCTTCTGGAGGTCCGGGGACTGGAGCCACCATAAGGGGGCTTTCCTGCACACCCTGCTGAGAGGAATGGGGAAGCTCAGGGGATGTCGCAGAAAGGACCACTGGACTTGCAAAGTCCATTGAAGAATTCCATGTTTAAGCGCGCCATGGGTAGTAGGTTGATGGTTGCTGCCATCGAGCCTAGGGCCCTCAAGACCAATTCCGCAGGGGGAGCTGGGGATTGTAAAAGGGCCAGTACATGGAGTTTCAGAGTTCGTAGCCGGTCTGGAGTCAAGAAGGCTAGAAGCTGGTTTGTGTTCAATCTGGCTCCGATGAAATCTAGGATTTGAGTTGGGAGAAGGGAAGATTTCCGGATGCTGATAGTGATCCCCAGCTGGGGAGCTAGATGGAGAAATTAATCCCTGGCGGTGCATAGTAGATACCTGGTGGGGGCGGTCAGGAGCCAGTCGTCCAGGTACGGAAAGACCTGAATTCCCTGGAGTCTCAGGTGGGCCGCTACAACAGTTAACACTTTGGTGAACACCCTGGGGGCTGTGGTGAGACCAAAGGGAAGGACTCTGAATTGGTAATGGCTGGCTCCCAGCCGGAAGCGGAGTAAAGTACAGTTTTGTACCTACCATAAATGTAGATGTTCGAGTGCTAATACAGCTGCAGTCATAACAGATGGGTTCTCCTGCCGTCAGGCGGGTCCTCGGTCGGCTGAATTCCAAAGTCTAGGTCCAGCGTCGGTTGTCGTCGCTTCTTCCCTGACGTCAGTGCGACAGGGTTATAAAAGAACCAGCCGACGCCATTTTCTTCAGTTTTTCTTGCCCCCAGATGTCAGGTGCCCCCAGAAGGAAGGCAATACATAAATTTGTGTAATAAGGCAATGCAATATAATCAAAATACAGTAGTTGCAAGCAAATACACCATAAATGAATACCCCAATCAGGTTGTATGAGGAGGTGTTAGCCAATAGGCCTGTCCCAAGAGGGGAAGGAGGGAGGGAAACCTGGACTGCAGCTGTATTAGCACTCAAACATCTACATTTATGGTAGGTACAAAACTGTACTATGTTCATCGTGCATACAGCTGCAGTCATAACAGATGGGTAGAATCCCAAAGCTAAGAAAGGGGTGGTAGGCACTAGGTGGAACTAGGAGGAGCAAGGATGCCCTGCAAGACTGCAGTGGCAAAGCCTGCTCTAGTTTTGGAGTATAATGGTAGGTGGTAGTGCTTGGAGAAGGTATGCACAGAACTCCAAGTGGCTGCTTCCAAGATATCTTTGGTAGGAACTCCTCTGAGGAAAGCTGCAGAGGTAGCTGTGGCCCTTGTGGAGTAAGATCTGATGCCTGTAGGTACAGTTTTGCCATGAAAAGAATAGCAAAATCGTATGCAGTGGGCTATCCATTCTGAGATTGTCTGTTTGGAAATTGGCTTTCCTTGACCTCCTACAGCACAGGACACAAAGAGCTGTTCTGATTTTCTGAAAGGCTTTGTTCTGTCCAAATAATAACGCAGTTGTCTGTGGATGTCCAAGGAATGTAATAATCTCTCCCCTTTGTTTTGAGGATTAGAATAAAAGGTAGGTAAGTGTATGGCCTGATTCAAAGCTACCCTGGATACCACTTTAGGCATAAAGGACGGGTTGGTTCGTAAGGAAACTCTGTCCTGATGGAAGATGATAAAAGGCTGCACAGCCATGAGAGCTTGTAGTTCTGAAACTCTACGAGCTGAGGTAATAGCCAGAAGGAAAGCTGTTTTCCAGGACAAATATTGCAAATCTGATGAGGCAGCTGGCTCAAAGGGAGGCAAGGTCAGTTTTTCCAGAATGAAATTGAGATCCCAAGCAGGTATTGGTTGTTTCCTTGGGGTCTTAGATTCTTAGCCCCTCTGAGGAACTGTCTTAAGAGAGGGTGAGAGAATAAGGGTGGATCAGTGTTGTATTCTGCAGAAATGGCTGAGGCATGGATTTTGATGGAGGAGAATGAAAGTCCACGGCTTAGCAGCTCAGCTAGATACTGTAGTATTTGAGGTAAATTCAGTTTTCCAGGATCCTGGCCCTTTTTCTCATTCCAGATACAAAACCGTTTCCATTTTGCGGAGTAAGCTTTTCTAGTTGATGGCCTTCTGGCCTCCAAAATGACATCCTGCACCTCCTTGGAGAGTAGGGTCTGTTGTGATGCTAAGGAATCTTCCATGCGGCTAGATTGAGTGTTTTTAGCTAGCTGTGAAGAGTTTTGAAGCTGTGCTGAGTCAGGAGAAGAGGCATTAGAGGCAGGGTCCATGGTGGGGAATGTGTCAGGCTCCTCAGGAGTGGGTACCAGTGTTGTCTTGGCCAGTCTGGAGCAATGAGAATCATCTTTGGTCTGTCTGCTCTGGTTTTCAATAGAACTTTGGGCAGCAGAGGAAGAGGTGGGAAGGCATAAACTGTCATTGATGTCCAACTGAAAGAGAGAGCGTCCACTCTCCAGGCCTTTGGATGGAAAATCCTTGAGCAGAATTTTGTCAATTGGTGATTTTTGTGGGAGGCAAAGAGATCTATGTCTGGCCTTCCACATGCTTGGATTATTTCTGTAAAAACTTTTGGATGCAAGTTCCATTAGTGTGGATCTGTCATATTTCTGCTTAGGTTGTCTGCCAGCGTGTTTTCCTTGCCTGGCAAGTACTGTGCTTGTAGTTCGATTTGTAAGTCCATGGCCATGTTCCAAAGTGACATGGCCAGTCTGCATAGGGGGTATGAATGTGTTCCTCCCTGTTTGTTTATGTACAACATAACTGTGGTGTTGTCCGTTCTTATCAATAGTTGACCTGGTTGCAGAAGGTCTTTGAAAGCTATAATTGCATTTATTACTGCTAGCATTTCCTTTTGATTGATGTGAAGGTGCTTTTCTTTTTGGGACCATTTGCCCTGAATGCACCGATCTGTCATGTGCGCCCCCCAGGCGTAGTCCGAGGCGTCTGATGTGATGACTTGATTTGCTTGAGGCTTGCTGAATGGAAAACCTGTGTTTGTTTGGCATGCTTGAGCCCACCACAGAAATTCCTTTTGTAGACATGGAATTAGTGGTATTATTGTTTCCAAACTGTGGCTGTGTTGAGACCATAGGTTTTTCAGGTACCATTGAAGTTTCCTCATATGCAGCTTTGCACATGGGATTAGTAAGATGCAAGATGCCATAAATCCCAGAGCCTGCAGGATTTTCCTTGCAGTCAGCCTGGTGCAATTTGCTAGTGCTCTGAAGTATTGAGTTAGTTGCCCCTGCTTCTCTGGCATGAGGTAGGCCATCTGGGTGTTTGTGTCCAAGTTGGCACCCAGGAAAATTATCTCCCGAGAGGGTATTAGCCTTGATTTTTCTTTGTTGACTGTGTATCCCAGAGAGTTCAACAACATTATTACATAAGCCAGATGTTTCAGAAGAATGTGCTTGCTGTCCGCTTGGATCAGGCAGTCGTCCAAATAGGGGTATATTTGTATCCCTTGAAGTCTGCAGTAGGCGATTACTGATGCCAGGCATTTCGTGAATACTCTGGGCGCAGTAGATAAGCCAAAGGGCAATGCAGAGAATTGATAATGAGTTGAACCTGCAAGAAATCTGAGGTATCTTCTGCAATTTTGTCTGATTGGGACATGCAGGTATGCCTCCTTGAGGTCCAATGTTACCAGCCAAGACTCCATGCCCAGCATGAGAAGAAGCTGCTGTAGAGTGAGCATCTTGAATTTTGGTACGAGTAGAAATGTGTTTAGGATGGACAGGTCCAAAATAGGTCTCCAATCTTTTCCCTTCCTTGGTACCAGGAATAGTCTGGAATAAAAACCTTGACCTTGTTCGTGCGTCAGTACCTCTTGAATAGCTTTCATGTCTACGAGATCTGTAATTTGCCTTTGTGCCTCTGCCCTTTGATTGTGTGGCAGGTTTGGCATGCCTCTCATTTTTGGAAGGGTGTGAAAATGGAATCTGTAGCCTCTGTTTATAATGTCCAGGATCCATTTGTCTTTTGTGACAATATGCCAATTTTTTGAAAATAATGCCAGTTTTCCTCCTAAGGGGGCTGCCATTTGAGTCTTGCTTGGCATGCAAAGGGAAAGTCATTGGGCTTGCTTTCTGAATGATTGCGAGTTATCCTCACCACCTCTTTGTGTAGGAGCTTGCCACTGACTGCCTCTAAACGATCCTTGAATTGTCCTCTGCCCTCGGGCGCCTGTATCTACCTCTTTGGGGTCTGTCCGTGGCTGGAAAGGACCAATTTTTGGAAGGCCAATTTCTACTGAAACGTGGGGGTTGTACCTGTAGAAAATCTTTCACAGTTTGCATTGATTTAGCCTTTTCCCCCATTTTCCTTAATACCTCCTCAGCATTAGCACCAAATAATACATCCTTTTGTAGAGGGGCATCTAGTAATTTAGCTTTGACATGATCAGGCAAGGTTTGTTCTTTGAGCCAGGCATGTCTACGTATAACTGATCCTGTAACAGCAGCTCTACATGAGGCCTCTAGAGCATCAATACCACATTGTAAGGTATGCTTACCCACTTGTTCTGCACTATGCATCAAATCCTGCAACTCCTTCAAGTCTGGTTGTTCAGGTTGTGACATTTTACTTTTCAATTGTGATAACAAAAACTATTGGTATTTTATCATATGGAACTGACAGTTTAAGGCCCTCATGGTTAAGGTAGCAGAGGTATATACCTTTTTTCCCCACCTTTCTAAGGATCTGGAATCTCTCTCGGAAGGTAATGGATTTTTAGCAGTGGAGGCCTTAATTCCCTTGGGGCCCTGTGAGATGGTTTCTGGGTCAGCAGCATGGCTTTTGTATAGAAATTGGTGTGAGTCAGGAACCCTGTAGTACCTATCAGGCTTGACTGGGGCTGGAGGCAGGGAATCCGGGTTAAGGCAGGCCTCCGAATAAACATCATCTAGGATGTCCAAGACAGGAGGTATAGCCAGAGGCCTGTGCTGAGGTAGCAAGAGAAATTCCCTAAGCCTTTTCTTGGAATCTGAATAATCTTGGCCTTCCCAGTGGAAGTGTTCCCTTAAGGTATGCAAAGTTTCCCCAAATGAGTAATCCTCTGGGGGGGGGATACAGAAGGAATGGACTCCTCTGCATCAGAGTCTTCAAAAGGGGAGTAAGAATGTTCCTGATCATCGGAGTGCTCTGAAATAATGGAGCCCTGATCAGAGGAGGGGGATTCTTCCTCCACTCTAGGCCTTTTGTCCGGTGGGGGTTGAGAACCCCTGATAAGAGTAATTAAATCCTCAGCCATTTTAAGCATCTATTTTTTAGGCATGGGGCCTGGAGATGGGCCCTGTGTAGCTTGTCTCTTAGAATGCATGCTTGCTCTAGACTTAGTGAAAGCCTTGATGGAAAAAGAAGAGGAAGGTCTGAAGACACCTTGAGTGGAGGTAGACCTGTCCACATTTTGAGGATTAACGCCAAGAGTGGCTTCGGAATATGTAGTCGGGGTGTGGGCCGAGGAGCCTGCGACCTCGGGCACAGACACCGCCAATGAAGTGTCGTCGGTAGTCACGGGCTGCGTAGGCACCTCGCTGAGAACCGGACCATGTGTAGTCAACTTTGGCGTGGTGTCGGTAGAGGCCGCGGACCTCGTGTGTCGGTCCTTATCTTTGCGTTTTTTAGACAAAACTGGAGTCGGAGTATCCGACGACATAATGTAGTTAAATGTTTTTCCAAAATAATGATGGGCGAACTCCGCCCAACGCTTAATGGTGCGTTTGTTGAATGTAGCACAAAAGCGACAGACCAATACGTCGTAGTCTGGGCCTAAACAAGGTATACAGAGGGAATGGAAATCCTTATGCGGTATTTGCTTCCCACATGAAATACAATTTTGACTGACATCGGTCTGAGGCAAGAAAAGTTTCCCCAACGGGGTACTTAGCTTTCAAAAAGGCTTCGGTTTCAAAATTTTCGTAATTTCAGGAGCTGGCCGACCGGCACTTGCGAACTGCTTCTGCTTCGGGCACCGCGCGGCAAGAAAGACTGAAGAAAATGGCGTTGGCTGGTTCTTTTATTCCTCTGTCGCGCTGACGTCAGGGAAGAAGCGACGACAACCGACGCCGGACCTAGACTTTGGAATTCGGCCGACCGAGGACCCGCCTGACGGCAGGAGAACCCATCTGTTATGACTGCAGCTGTATGCACGATGAACATCCTCCTGGATCGTCTGTCCATCGAAATGTGGTAGTACGCATCCTTGAGGTCTATGGAGCACATCCACTCGTTCTCCTGCAGAAAGGGGAGAATGGATTGAAGGGTGACCATCCGGAACTTTTCTTTGGCTACTGACAAGTTTAGAAAGGACAGGTCAAGGATTGGTCTTAGGTCCCCCGTCTTTTTTGGCACCAAGAAGAACCTGGAGTAAAAGCCTGATCCGGAATGGTCTGGGGGGACGTGCTGGATTGCTCTTTTTTCTAGCAGCCGGAGTATTTCCTCGGCTGCCGCCTCACTTTGATTGGGTGGGACATCGGGGAGGCTTCGGGAACTGAGAGGGGGATTGAGAAAGGGAATCTTGTAGCCTCTGGATATGATCTGAAGCACCCAGCGATCTGTTGTAATGGACTCCCAAGCTGCCAGGTGCCTCGAGAAACACCCCTCAACTGCCTCCAGAGTGGAGCAGTCGGGTAACCCTTCAGGGTTGCTGCGTGAGCTGATCAGAGAAAGGTTCTCTGGACCCAAAGTTCTTCGGGCCCCCTCTGCCTCTAGGGCGGCGTCCACCCTGTCCTCCTCTGCCTCTGAAGGACGAGGGGTCCGGAGCGAAACGGGATTGTTGAGACTTCCGGAACCACATCTTCTTCTGTCCCTTTTGGTTCCTGGAGAAGGACCTCTGGGGAGCAGAGAAGCAGACTCCGACAGCAGACAACATCTTCCAGTCTTTTTCACTCTGGACCAGTGTGTCGCGTACGGTCTTGCCAAAAAGGGCAGAACCATCAAACGGGGCATTTGCGAACAATGCCTTAAAGGGTTCCGCAAAATCACAATGACGGAGCCACACCTGTCGCTGTAGGATGACGCCCACTCCGCTAGCTCTAGCGGCTCCTTCCGTGGCATGGGATAGTAACCACATAGATGTATTGGAGATAGATTTGAGAGTGGCCATTCGGGTAGAGTACACTTTCTTGTCCTCCGCCGACATGGACTCTGGGGGTGACCCAGCATATTCTTTGATAAGATCCCGCTGGAGCCGTATCATGTGTGCCATATAATTCAGCGACCTCACAGAAAAGGTGGCTGAAGCGAACACCCGCTTCCCCAGATGGTCCATCGTCCGAGACTCCTTGTCTGGAGGATGGACCGAGGAACTCTCCTGGGCCAGTTCCCTTTTGGTGGCGGCCGCCACCAACATGGCATCTACCGGGGCTCCCTTGCTCCAACAGGACTTATCCGAAGGGGGGCTGAGATTTTTGTCCGGCCTCTTTGGAATGGGCTCCACAGTGTCCGGTTCCTTCCATGCCCTGGTAGTAATCAGGTCTACCAGGGGATCGGCGGGAGGGGACACCCAAGAGGTAGACAGGCCTGCTTCAAACGCCTCCAGAAACACAGACTCGTCAGAGGAAGATTTTGGGGCAGACCGCCCCCCTCTGATCCAAAGCATCTCCATGATGTCTCCGAAGGAGACGTCTTCGGGGGGTGACCTTGGGGAACCTTCCCCTTCCTCCAAGTCTGTGTCCTCTGTCAAGGACTCAGGGGAGTCCAAGTGCCTCCTCTTGCACTTGTGTTTGTGAGGGACCTCCTGGGGGGGGGGGGGCTGTCCGAAGAGGCCTCACCAACTACATCCTGTTCCAGCAAGGGAACTATCTGGGACATCTGTGCAGGCTGTCCCTGGGGCCGGTTGATGGAAGGCGGACCCATCTGAGAGGGAGTGCAGGGTGGAGCCGTAGCTAAAGCCAGGGGCCTGGAATCCCTCGACAAAACCCTCTCCAAGACATCGAACGCCGAAGGAGAACTGCTCTCCCTAGGATCCGAGAGCAGACCCTCCCTCGGATCCGACGTGCGGATCGGAGCCGGCGCCGAAATGGTTGGAGCCGAAGCCATACTGACACCTCCGGATCCGAAGCTCAGCTCTCGGGTCCGAGAGCTCGGATCCGAAGAAAAGGGACCCGACAGACTCGAAGGTGCCATCGGCGCCGAAGTACCCGATACTATCGGCGCCGACAGTACCCAGGCTCCGATGCTACCCGGCTCCAAACCCTGGTAGTGGGTTGGAGAAGGAGCGATCAGGGCGAAAAAGGGGGTCGAGCTCCCACCCGGAGGGGGGGGGGGGCAGGAGCACTCCCATCTGCAGCTGGGCCTGGAGGAACCTATGCATCATCTGGTCCAAGTCTGCATCGGACAAACTCCGGGTAGACCTTGATGAGGCCACTGAGGCGGGCCCCGGAGAAAAGCGGGGTGAACGGAGCCGGGAAGGAGAAGACTCATAGGTCCTGGGAGGAGAAACCCGTTTGGCTGGCGGGGCCGATACAGAAGCTTTGGCCCGCTGCTTGTGTTTTTCTCAGCGTTTCTCCTTTCTAGCTTCCCTCTCCCCCTGGCCCAAGGTGGGAGGTTGAGTCCCGGTCAGGGGAAGGGGAATAGCAGGTGGCGCTGCCGCAGCCACAGCAGGTGCCACAGAGGGACCGGAGAACGAAGCCGGGTCCAGGGGCAGAAGTCCCGCCAGAATCAGCTTCGACCTCCGGTCCTTGAGGGCCCTGGGGTTGAACGCTGCACAAATAGTGCAGCCGGTGGAAAGATGTTCAATCCCAAGGCATAAAACGCACAGAGTGTGGCCATACGCTGGGCACAGCTTATGGCCACACTCGGTACACTTTGAAAAGAATGTTTTGGGTGCCTCCGCCATACCTACAAAACAACAACACACACGCTAGGCCCCAAAACCACACACCCTAACGCGCACACGAGGGGGAGGGAATAACACTAAAAAAAGATAACTAAACACCAGTAAGACAATGTTAAAGCTACAGGGGAACTATATTAATCACACACACACAAAAAATCTGTTTAAACTAAGAAAAATATTTTTTCTCACAAATTCGACAACCACCACGCCTGGAAGCTCGATCAAGCTGCTGAGAGAACTGCGGCAAACTAGATCTGAGGTCAGGAAGGGATAGCAGGGGATTACGGGTAAGGGGAGGAGCTTGGAGCTCGGATCTTAGCTGTTGGAAGCTGCCGGCTCAGATCCGATATGGATCCGATATCCCATTGGTTGATGGACAAATTAAGTTAACTACTTCAGATTTATAATTGACAAAATGTCTGGCAGCAACTAGATTAACTAAAGCTACAGCTGCTGTGTCAGGTGTGGGATTAGTGTATAACAACTTGAAAGACCAACAAACTATTTGCTGTCTTAAGGACAAAAGGCTGGCTGTCAGGGAAATCAAACCACAGGCTCCTAACAACAATATCATCCAACGCAGATAGCACTGAGGGATGAGCAAAGATTCTGGAAACTCCTGTTGTAAAGATTCATCATATTTTAGAAACCTCATGTACTCCCACTGAAAACACTGGCTTATTCGGGAAACACAGTCTCAGAGAAAGCAAATACCTTCACAGGAAGCTCCAGATACCATACTCTCATCAGAATCTGAATCAGAAACCTGAGAAGGAAAATCGTTATCTGTCCCTTACATTCTCCGACCGATACCACATTTTGAACTTCTTCAGGGAAAGAGAAATCCCTTTTCCTTTTACCAGAAACCACCTTCTAAGAAGGGTCAACAGTGTGCACAAGACCCTGAGCCAAGTCCAATAAATTATTCCTGTCCAATTAAACTTACACAGGAGAAGATAAATGTTTAGTTTTCTCTCTGCTTTTGAGAGGAAAGTTGGGGAAAACAGACCTAGTACTGCCAGCAACAACTTTCCCAGGGATGGGCACATTTTTGGTTATGCATGGGCGCATTTCCTGCCCCTTCTCCCATGAGTGGCAACAGCATTTTTCCCCCTTGCCTGCTGATGGGACCCCAACAGCAACACCCACCTTCAGCTGTGGCAAATTACAAGCCTGCTGTGATGGCAAACGCTGCTAGTTAACTCTTTCTATTTGCGGGTAGAAGAAGGTCCAACTGACGGACCAGTAGTTTGTTCCATGGTCCAGATGAGCATGGTGCTTATTAACTGGGAAAGCTTAACAGCAATAATCAGCAAAACAAGAAAGGAAAAAAAGTTGTCACTTGTGTTTCTGATGCTTAGTCAAACACTCTGCTTGTGCTGTGCTGATGAGGCCATAACAAGGCCGAAATATGCATATCCACAGCTAGTGGGGTTTGGCTTTATTGGCCTGAAATTGTCCATTAAAACGACGAAACAAGTCATGGGCATTCAGAATTGCCAATTAGCTGAAACACCTGATGTTCATAAGGATCATTTGCATATATCCCATGTGCCTCTGATGCAAGAGGTTTTGGAGGTCACTCAGAGGAAGTTCTAGCTTTAGTGGAGTTTTCACTGTGTTTTTTCAGTGACCTTCTGACTCATTGTTTTAGTTTTTTTTTTTTAAAGGAAAAACAGTAACTAAGCACTTCAAACACTTTCCTCAGCCCAAAAAGTAAAATAAACATAATTTCTACACAAAAAAATGTAGTTTTTAACAACTTTTAGCGATGTTTTATCACAAAACTATAAAGAAGTCTCCTTCAAAATAAAACTGAAACCAGAGATCCCTTACACCCAAGGTAACTTCAGAAATTTCTGTAAGACAAACTCTCTACTATTAAGTGATACATTTGCAAGCTTCGGATCTCCACAAAACCCAGTTAACCCCACTGAATTTATGGAAAAGTAGACCACCACATTATAACAGCATGTAAACAGCTTCAGAGATGAAGCTGTACCTGTAAGAACAAGTGCAGGGTAAACTCCGTAAACAAACTCACATGGTGGAATCATAATATCAGCAAGCTTTACAATGAAAGGAAGAGAATTTTGACCAAAATTAAGACGAGATAATGATAGAGATGATATAATTGAGATAAACAAACTCAGGAGCATAATAAAATCTATCAAAGCCAAGTCTGAGGCCAAAACAGCAACTCAAATAAAGGCAATCACAAGGCCTTTTTTTATTATGTTTTTAATCTCTAAAGTACAACAGTGCAATGTGCTGAATGTGATTGTGAATGAGGTTACCTACAGTAAGGCTGAAGATGTAGCAAATTTTCAGAGCTTAAAGATGCCTGGCAGCCACATCACTAGTTTTAGTGAATTTGGAGAGAATCTTCTGCTATACATTGCTGGATAAGTACTTTGTATTACTAAAGTCCACTTTTTCAAGATGAGTACAAAGGCATGAACGAAGGGTTAGTTCAAACAGCCACTTGACTTTATGAAATACCATGAAAGGCAGTTTGATAGAAAGAGCCTGCAACTCAAACTCTTCCAGCTGAAGTTATGGCTACCAAAAAAGCCATCTTCCAAGACATGAATTTGATGTCACATGTGGCAGCAGGCTCAAAGGGACTCTGTAACAGATTGCAGCAGAAAGGAAAGGTCCCAAAGAGGGGAAGCATCCTTGACAGCAGTCAGGAGCAGAAAAATGCCCTTTAAAAACGCCTTACATATGCAAGATGAAAAAGTAGGTTCTTCGCAAACATAAAAATTGGAGATAGCTGCCAACTGCACTTTGACAATAGAGAAGCTAGTCCTTTCCTGAAAGAGGGAAGACAAGAAGAGGAAGTTATCTAGGATGGGAGCCGAGACAGGGTCCAAATGTCTTTGCCTGGACCAAATAGAAAGCCTTTTCCACTTACTAGTGTATAACCTTTCTAGTGGATGCCTTCTGAAGACAAGAATACTGTTCCTGACAGGAGAAGCAAGCCTAGACTGATTCAAGATTATGGGAACTGGACAAACCACACCATCGGGTGAAGAATCTGGAGGTTGGGAATCAGAAGCTGAGAGGGATGGGAAATCAAATCAGGAAGGGGATCAAGTACCCAAGGGGGGGGGGGTGCTTCAAATGAGACCGTAGGAAGGAGAAAGTACAGTTATGTACCTACCATAAATGTAGATGTTAGAGTGCTCATACAGCTGCAGTCATAACAGATGGGTTATCCTGCCGTCAGGCGGGTCCTCGGTCGGCCGAATTCCAAAGTCTAGGTCCGGCGTCGGTTGTCGTCGCTTCTTCCCTGACGTCAGTGCGGCAGGGGTATAAAAGAGCCAGCCGACGCCATCTTCTTCAGTCTTTCTTGCCGCGCGGTGCCCGAAGCAGAAGCAGTTCGCAAGTGCCGGTCGGCCAGCTCCTGAGATTTACGAAAATATTTCAGCCGAAGTCTTCTTGAAAGCTAAGTACCCCATTGGGGAAACTTTTCTTGCCTCAGACTGATGTCAGACAAAGTTAATAACTGCATTTCATGTGGGAAGCAAATACCGCATAAGGATTTCCACTCTTTCTGTATTCCTTGCTTAGGCCCAGACCACAATGTCTCGGCCTGCCGTTTTTGTGCTAGATTCAACAAACGCACTATTAAGCGTCGGGCGGAGTTCACCCATCACTATTTTGGTAAAAAATGTAATTATATTATGTCGTCGGATACTCCGACTCCAGTTTTGAGTAAAAGACGCAAAGATAAGGACCGACATACGAGGCCCGCGACTTCCACTGACACCATGCTAAGGCCTACTACCGGTTCTCCGGTTCTCAGCGAGGCGCCTACGCAGCCCCTGAGTACCGATGACATTTCATTACCGGTGTCTTCTGTGCCCGAGGTCGCAGGCTCCTTGGCCCCCATTCCGACTACAGATACCGACGCCACTCTTGGCGGGGAAACTCAGAGTTTAGACAGGCCTGCCATTTCTCAAGGTGTCTTCAGGCCTTCCTCCTTCTCTATTAAGGCTTTCACAAAATCTAAAGCAGCCATGAAAACTAAAAAACAAGGACCACAGACCCCCTCTCAAGGCCCCATGCCTAAAAAAACAGATGCTCAAAATGGCTGAGGATTTGATTACTCTTATCAGGGGTTCTCTTGCTCCCCTGGCATAGGCCTCTGGCTATCCCTCTTGTCTTAGATATATTAGATGATGTGTACACAGAAGCCAGCCTCAACCCAGATTCTTTACCTCCAGCTCCTGTTAAACCAGACAGGTATTACCGGGTTCCTGATTCACACCAGTTCCTGTACAAAAGCCATACTGCTGACCCAGAAACTATTTCACAGGGTCCCAAGTGAATTAAGGCCTCTACTGCTAAAAACCCATTACCTTCAGAGAGAGATTCCAGAGCTTTAGAAAGGTGGGGGAAAAAGGTGTATACCTCGGCCACTTTAACCATGAGGGCATTAAACTGTCCGTTCCATATATGTTAAAGTATCAACAGTTTTTGTTATCTCAGTTGAAAAGCAAAATGACACAACCAGAACAACCAGATTTAAAAGAGTTGCAGGATTTGTTGCATAGTGCAGAGCAAGTGAGTAAACATACCTTGCAGTGTGGTTTTGATGCTTTAAAGGCCTCATGTAGAGCTGCTGTTACACGGTCTGTCATACGTAGACATGCTTGGCTCAAAGAGCAAGCCTTACCAGATCATGTCAAAGCTAAATTACTAGATGCACCTCTTCAAAAAGATGTATTGTTTGGTGTTAAAGCTGAGGAAGTACTAAAGAAAATGGAGGAAAAGGCGAGATCAATGCAAACAGTGAAAGATTTCCTGCAGGTACAACCTCCACGTTTCAGCAGAAACTGGCGTTCAAAAAATTGGTCTTTCCAGCCACGGACAGACCTCAAAGAGGCAGATACAGGCGCCCGAGGGGTAGAGGGCAATCTCAAGGATCATTCAGAGCCAGACAATGGCAAACACCAACCCCAAGAGGTGGAGAAGATAGATCACAGTCATTCAGAAAGCAGACACAATGACTTTCCCCTTTACCTGCCAAGCAAAGCTTTAATGGCAGCACCTTTAGGCGGAAAACTGGCATTATTCTCAAAAAACTGGCATATTGTCACAAAAGACAAATGAATTCTGGACATTATAGACAGAGGCTACAGATTCCACTTTCACACCCTTCCAAAAATGAGAGGCATGCCAAACCTGCCACAAAATCAAAGGGCAGAGGCACAAAAACAAATTTCAGCTCTCATGGACATGAAAGCTATTCAAGAGGTACCTGCAAAAGAACAAGGTCAAGGGTTTTATTCCAGACTATTCCTGGTACCAAGGAAAGACAAAGACTGGAGACCTATTTTAGACCTATCCATCCTAAACACATATTTACAGGTACCAAAATTCAAGATGCTCACATTACAGCAGCTTCTTCCCATGCTGGGCAAGGAGTCTTGGCTGGTAACATTGGACCTCAAGGAGGCATACCTGCATGTCCCTATCAGACAAGATTGTAGAAGATACCTCAGATTTCTTGCAGGTTCAACCCATTATCAATTCTCTGCATTGCCCTTTGGCTTATCTACTGTGCCCAGAGTGTTTACGAAATGCCTGGCATCAGTAATTGCCTTCTGCAGACTTCAAGGAATACAAATATACCCATATCTGGACGACTGCTTGATCCAAGCGGACAGCAAGGACATACTTTTGAAACACCTGGCATTTGTAATAAAACTGTTGAACTTTCTGGGATACACAGTCAACAAAAAGAAATCAAAACTAATACCCTCTCAAACAATAATTTTCCTGGGTGCCAGCTTGAATACAAACACCCAGATGGCCTACCTCACGCCAGACAAACAAGGGCAACTATCTCAATTCTTCAGCAAAATGGCAACCTTCACCAGGCTGACTGCAAGGAAAGTCCTGCAGGCTCTGGGATTCATGGCATCTTGCATCCTGCTGATCCCATGTGCAAAGCTGCATATGAGGAAACTTCAATGGTACCTAAAAAACTTATGGTCTCAACACAGCCACAGTTTGGAAACAATTATACCACTCATTCCATGTCTTCAAAAGGAATTTCTGTGGTGGGCTCAAGCATGCCAAAGAAACATAGGTCTCCCTTTCTGCATACCTCAAGCAACTCAAATCATCACAACAGACGCCTCGGACTACGCCTGGGGGGCACACATGACAGATCAGTGCATTCAGGGAAAATGGTCCCAAAAAGAGAAGCACCTACACATCAACCAAAAGGAAATGCTAGCAGTGCAAATGCTATTATGGCCTTCAAAGACCTACTGCATCCAGGCCAGCTATTGATAAGGACAGACAACACCACAGTGATGTGGTACATAAACAAACAGGGGGGAACTCATTCATACCCCCGTGCAGACTAGCCATGACCCTTTGGAACACAGCTCTGGAATTGCAAATCCAACTTCAGGCACAATTCCTGCCAGGGAAGGAAAACACACTGGCAGACAGCCTAAGCAGAAATATGATAGATCCACACGAATGGAAGTTGCAACCTCAATTTTTTGCAAAGATAACTCAGGCATTGGGACAGCCAGACATAGATCTCTTTGCTACCCACAGAAATTACCAATTGAAAAAATTTTGCTCAAGGACCTATCATCCACAGGCCTGGAAAGTGGACGCACTTTCTTTCAATTGGACAACATTGACAGTCTATGCCTTTCCGCCTCTCCCTCTGCTGCCCAAAGTTCTATTAAAAGCCAGAGCAGGGAGGCCGAAAATTATTCTCATTGCTCCAGACTGGCCAAGACAACACTGGTATCCACTCCTGAAGAGCCTGACGCATTCCCCACCATGGATCCTACCTCTAGTGCCTCTTCTGTTGTCCCAGCACAACTTCAAAACTCTTCACAGCCAGCTCAAAACCCTAAATCTTGCTGCATGGAGAATCCCTTGATTTCCCAACAGACCCTCCTCTCCAAGGAGGTGCAGGATGTCATCTTGGAGGCCAAAAGACCTTCTACTAGAAAAGCCTACTCCGCCAAATGGAAACGGATTTGTGCCTGGAATCAGAAAAAGGGACAGAATCATTGGGTAATAAATTTACCTCAAATTTTACAGTACCTAGCTGAGATGTTAAACAGTGGACTTTCCTTCTCCTCCATCAAAATCCATGCTTCAGCCATTTCTGCACAATACAACACAGATCCTCCTTTATTCTCTCATCCTCTCTTAAGACAGTTCCTCAGAGGGGCTAAGAATATAAAACCCCCAAGGAAACCACCAGTCCCTGCTTGGGACCTCAACTTCATATTGGAAAAGCTGACCCTTCCTCCATTTTTGCCAGCTGCTTCAACAGAACTACAATACTTGTCATGGAAAACAGCCTTCCTTCTGGCTATCACCTCAGCACGCAGGGTTTCGGAACTACAGGCCCTCATGGCTGTGCAACCTTTCATCATTTTCCATCAGGACAGAGTTTCCTTACGAACCAACCCTAACTTTATGCCAAAGGTAGTATCCAGTGTAGCCTTGAATCAGACTTATCCACTTACCTACCTTTTACCCTAAACCACAAAACAAAGGGGAAAGACTACTGCATTCCTTGGACATTCACAGACAACTTCGTTATTATTTGGACAGGACAAAGCCATTCAGAAAATCCGAGCAACTCTTTGTGTCCTATGCTACAGGTGCTCAAGGAAAGGCCATCTCCAAACAGACAATCTCAAAATGGATAGCCCACTGCATACGCTTTTGTTACTCATTTCATGGAAAAGCTGTGCCTTCAAGCATCAGATCCCACTCCACAAGGGCCACAGCCACCTCTGCAGCTTTCCTCAGGGGGGTTCCTACCAAGGACATTTTGGAAGCAGTCACTTGGAGTTCAGTGCACACTTTCTCCAAACACTACCACCTTCCACTTTACTCTAAATCTAGAGCGGGATTTGCCACAGCTGTCTTGCAGGGCATCCTTGCTCCTCCTAGTTCCACTTAGTGCCTGCCACCCCTACTTAGCTTTGGGATTCTACCCATCTGTTATGACTGCAGCTGTATGCACGATGAACATAGTACAGTTTTGTACCTACCATAAATGTAGATGTTCGAGTGCTCATACAGCTGCAGTCCAGGTTTCCCTCCCGCCATCCCCTCTTAGGACAGGCCTTATGACAAATACCTTCTCATACAACCTATTTGGGGTATTCTTTTATGGTGTATTTGCTTGCAAACTACTATTTTTTGATTATTCTACATTGCATGATTACATAAGTTTATGTTTTGCCTTCCTTCTGGGGGCACCTGACATCTGGGGCAAGAAAAACTGAAGAAGATGGCGTCGGCTGGCTCTTTTATACCCCTGCCGCACCGACGTCAGGGAAGAAGCGACGACAACAGACGCCGGACCTAGACTTTGGAATTCGGCCGACCGAGGACCCGCCTGACGGCATGCCGACCGAGGACCCGCCTGACGGCAGGATAACCCATCTGTTATGACTGCAGCTATATGCACGATGAACATCCACACCTATCGCAGCCAAAAGGGGGTAATGAGGATCATGGCGGCCTTGAGGCGATGAGCTTTCTAAAGTACTCTGGGAATAAAAGGTATAGGAGGATAGGCATAATGGAGACTGCAGGACCAATCATGAACCAGAGCATCCCTGGGGGGCTCCCCAACTGGGGGAATCAGAGCAAAATACCGGTTGCATATGCGGTTGTGAGGGGAAGTGAACGAGTCCTTATTAAATAAACGAAAAGTGGAAATGTCGAACGGCCAAATAAATGAAAAGGCCGTTCCTTGATATCGCTATTGTAAGATTGCGGTACAGTGAAGGCTGGAATTTTTGCCCTTTCTTCACTGTAGTACAATCTCGGAGTTGGTATATATAATTAGCGGGTGGGGATAGGGGGTGCAGCTCCCCACAATATTCATTTAGAGGAATGGCCTTTTTGTTTATTTGGCTGTTCGACATTTCCACTTCTCATTTATTTAACAGGGAAGCGAAGTGAACAGATCGCAGCTCGGCTGACCCAGAGAAGGAAGATCTCTTTCGCACAGAAGGATTCAGGGAGCACTCGTGAGGACTCAGGATTGCCCTGCTGAGTCTGTCCACTAGTACGTTGGACTCACCGGGAATGTACACTGCAAGGAGAAAGCACCCCAAGGACATTGCCCATTCCACCCTCATGGTCTCATGATAAAGCAGGTAAGAACGTGTGCCCCCTTGCTTGTTGATGTACCATAGAACAGCAATGTTGTCCATGTGAACTGCAATGGTAACCAGAGGGAGGCAGTCATAAAAATGCTTGCAACGTGAGGAGGACTGCTCTCATCTCCAGGACATTGATATGTAGTTTGGTCTCTGCTGCAGACCACATGCCTTGGACCATTTTTCCCTGAAAATGCCCCCCACACCCCCAACAGGAAAGCATCTGAGGTCACTGTGGCACTGGGGGGAGGAAGAGAGAAAGGTCTGCCTGCTAGGAGGTCAGGAGACTGAATCCACCAAAGAAGAGGATACCTGAATGGAATACGGGAGTGAGACAGATCAGGGCTGCTATCAGATGACACACAGAAGACCACTGGACCGTTGAGTCCACTGCAGAACCCTCACGTAGAAACTGTCTAATGGTACCAGATATATTGCTGCCACCATTAACTATGAGGCCCAGAGAACAAGGTGGACCTGGGGATGAGTCAAATCTAGAAGGCATTGGACATGGGTTCTGATAAGCTGTACGCTGCAGAGATGCAGCGCTGCAATCTCTGACACAGTGTCCAACTGGATCTCTATGAATTCCACATTTTGGGATGGAATCAGGTTCAATTTGAGGAGATTCACTGTAATCTCTAACTGGTCAAACATCTGAAGTAGGCACGGAGAGTGGCCAGACAATGCTTTTTGGGAGCTGTGAGGAGCCAATCGTTGAGGCATGGAAACATCTGGAATCCCTGCAATCTCAGGTGAGCTGCGACCTCTGCCATGCACTTGGTGAACACCGGGGGAGGGGGGGTTTGGTGAGACCAAAGGGCAGGGTCCTGAATTGGTAGTGATTGGCCCCTACTCGAAAGCAGAGATGTCTCCTGGAGCTCCTGTCTATTTTTAAATGACAGTACCTATACTGGAGATCCACAGACCACATCCAATCATCCTTGTCCAAAAGAGACATGATGGACTGAACAGTGACCATCCAGAACCTGAACTTCTTGACAGAGAGATTGAGCTCGCTGAGGTCCAGAATTGGAAGCAGGTCCCCCATCTTCTCTGGCAGCAAAAAGAAGCAAGAGTAAGTTCTGGATTCTCATTGTCCTGAGGGGACCTCTTGGGTGGCTCTCTTCTGAAGTAGCTTGAGCACTTCTTTCTGGGCTACCTCCCTCTGATGGGGTGGTGCATCAGGGAGGAATCTCCTGATTGGAGGTGGAGACTGAGAAAAGGGCATCAAATAATTTCAGCCAGGAAACCATTATCCTGGGTGATTTTAACCTGGATTGGCATTCCCGCAACACTGACAGCCCCTCCAATTTCCTAAATGTCTTCAATTTCACCAAAACCATATCCTGTCCAACCCGGCTAGATAAATACTCTAAAAAGCAGTCCACACTAGATTGGATACTAACTAACAAATCCAATCTAGGTTACTTAGCAGGCTGCCTTCCAGACTCCCTTCAGTGACCACTCACCTACCTTCCTGTACAGAAAACAAGCTCAGACACAAACCAACACAAAATATAAATTAATCAGGAACAAAAAAAAAAAAAAACACCCCTCCACTTTCAACCATCTTCTTCAGCAAAGTAACTAGTCACCCCTTAAAAACCTCCCACTTGATCAGGCAGACCTTTACTTCAATAATACCTTTCTTAAAATATTCAACAATCTAGGACTCACAAGAAAAATAAAAGCAAAAACTAAAGCACATACTTTGGCTATCTAAATATACCCTAGCACTGCTAAAGCAAAGAGACAAGGCATGGTTCACTTACCACACTACCAAAAATAACATAGATCACACAACATAGCAGCTACGTAAACAGACTGAGACAGATAAAAATAGACCAGTAAAACTATTTCCTTTCAGATCAGCAAACCCAACAATTTAACCCCAGAAAATTTGGGCAAAACATTAACAATCTTCTCAACCCAGGATATACCCCCACCCCCCCCACCCAGCAACTCCAATGTTTCAGACCCAATAGCTACACAATTTAATACCCACTTCATTAACTCAATCACATCTCTTCTTGGTAATTCGACTAATCAACTTCTCACTGTACCCCTTTTTCCCTCTTCTGACTCTCCCATCCCCTTCTCTTTCATCCCAGTCCAAACTACATAAAATCTCTCCTTTCCAAACTTAAACCCTGCTGTCTAGCAGCTGATAAATTACCTAATGAATTCCTTAAAATTGTTGCCCCCTCAATCACCTATTCCTTATCAGTCCTAATTAACCATTCTCTCTCTGAACAATATGTACCCCATCTATGGAAAATATCCCACATCATTCCCCTACACAAAGGCGGCCCCTCTAAGGATCTAACTACCGTCCCATAGCCATACTCTCCCCTCTAGCTAAAATTTTAGAAAAATACATTCACTCCCAAATCCTTGCCCACCTCCTTAATCACAAACTCCTCTCCCCCACAAAACACAGCTTTATACCAAAACATAGTACCAGTACTGCTCTGATATCTTTCACAAACACCATTCAAGATCTTATAAACAGAGGCCAAATGATCTCCTCCATACTCCTTGACATGTCAAAAGTCTTTGACACCGTCTCCCACCAGATCCTACTAAATAAACTATCATCCCATCACCTCAGCACAACAGCCCTGTCCTGGTTCCATAGTTCTCTCTCTAACCATCAGCAAGCTGCCAAATGGAAGAACACTCTGTCCCCCCTTCTACCCATCACTGTTGGTGTACCCCACGGATCCATATTTGGCCCCATTCCCTGCACAATTTTTACTAAAAACCTCAGCTCTTCAATCCAACTAGCCTCATTAGTACAATACTCAGAAGACTCTACATTCATCTGCAGAGACCCCCCCCCAGGACCTACAAACAAAAATCTTCCCAGGACATAGAAAACTACCTCACTAACCATCCACTCATACTTAACCCCAACAAAACCAAGTTAACTGTTTTCAATTACAATAAACCCAAAACATGTCGGACTCCACTTTCTATCTTTTCAACAAAAGGAACTAAAATAGTTCCCACCAGCCAAGCCAAACTTCAAAGTGTCGCAATCGATGATAACCTAAGGTTTGACACCCACATCTCCCTCACCAAAGTCCACTCCAAACTTGGCACCCTTTACAGAATTAAACCTTACCTTACAGACAATGCCAGACTAGCCACTGCCACACACATCTACTCTCCACCTTCCTCTATGGCTCCCTAGAACTTACAAACATTCGTAAATCTGACCTAAATAATCTGGAATCATGCTACAATAAAATCACCAAGTTTGCCACAGGCCACCATTACAGAGCCCACCACTGCTCTGTACTCTCCCAACTTAAATGGTTAGAACTACCAAAAGTTCTAACATTTAACCAACTGTTCACAGCCCACAATATAATTCACAAACCTAATAACTGCCCAGCACTCACCAATCTAGTCCAATCTAACAGCAAGCCTAGAGCTCTAAGATCCTCAAATAAACTATTGTTAAAGATTACCCAAGCCCACAACACACAAAGCACTGTCCTTTTTCCCATAAAATTGTCAAACTGTGGAACACTCTTCCTCAACATATGGCTAAAAAAAACAGCATTTATGAGTTTAAAAACCTGCTTTAGGAACATCTTGCAAAACACTGACTCTGCTCCTGCCATACTCTTGGTTAAGCTACCCACTACGCCCTTACATTACTTTAAATTAGCTCATTCTCCCAGCTACACTTATTAACTGCTGAAGGCTATCTTGATTCTACACTCAGTTTCAGTCACCAATGTATACACATATACTGCTTTGTCTTTAACTGTTAGGTAGACTGCATTTCTCTGTCTTGCAATTACTGTATCACACTGTTCTCGCTATTAACTCATGTGGCCAGTTTTTATCACTGACTGTGCCATTTTTTTGTTAAATTTATTTGTTAATTATTTGCTAAATATCGTTAATAACTAATTTCTTTACTGACTTGCTTTGTACGTTGTTGATTAATATGTGTTCAATTTGATCGTTTAATACTATTTGTATGTATGGAGCTTTTCTCCCCCGGGCCTCTGCTGAAAATGGGCCTCATGCCCAGTCAGACATTACCCAGTAAACAAACAAAATAAATAAAACAGTAGCCCTGGAAATGTTTAGCACCCAGCGATCTTTTATGTTCGCCCAGACCAAAGGCTGCAGTGCAAATGACCCCCAACTGCCTCCAGGGCAGTACAGTCAGGTAGCAGTTCAGGAGCACTACTCAGGCTTCTCAGAGAAAGGTTCCCTGGAGCCCTGATACTGCCGACCCCCTCAGCCTCTGGGGCAGCATCTGCCATTAAACCCTCTCCCCCAACCTCTACAGGAGGGCTCATCCTGGGTGTCTGGAAACGCAGACTGCGACTTACAAAACTACATTTTCCTGGTCCCTCACTGCATTTTGGAGAAGGAGTGCTGAGGGGTAGAAAACCGGATTCCCACAGCCGACAAAGTCTTAACATCCTGCTCACTGCAGGTAAGTGTCTCTCTGACCGAAGGGCCACAAAAGGGTAGATCCATCGAAGGGAGCATTGGTAAAAGATGCTTCACAGGACTCTGCAAATGCACAAAGTTACCGTCAGGTGTGACGCCGAATAGCGATGCCTGTGCCGGCCACTCGAGAAGCCCCTTCAGTAGCACTGGCAATCAGCCTCATCAATGAATTAGCCAGGGAAAAAAGTCTGGACAGTTTGGGGGACACTTCAATTAGTTCCCCAGCAGGCAGTAATGCAGAAAGGGAAACAGTAAGCTCCTAGACCAAGTCCCTCTGTAGATCGGTGAAATGTGCCAAGTAGTTAAGCACCCGCAGACCTAATGTGGCAGAGGTGAAAGCCCATTTCCATGCCTGTCAATAACCCAGGATTCACGGTTAAGGGGATGAACAGAAGTGCTTTACTCTTTCTTAGTGGTGGCAGCTACCACAACTGCATCGACTGGCACACCCTTGAACCAGAACTGCTTGTTGGAAGGGGGGGGGGGGCTGAGGAACTTGTCAGCATGTTTAGAAACAGGCTTGTCAGAATCTGTCTCTTTCCACACTCTGCTGATAAGGTCTACATGTTCAGCCACAGGGGGTGGAAACCCAGGAGGTAGATGGTCCTGCCCCAAAAGCCTTCAGAAACACGGACTCCTCAGAGGATGGGAGAAGGGAAGACCATCTGCCTTAAGCTTGAGGATTTCTAAGATGACTCCAAAGGAGACACCTTCAGGCAGAGATCTGGGAGACCCATCCCCTTCTTCGAGGTCTGTATCCTCAGTAAGAGACTCCGTAGGGGAGTCTAGGTGTCTCCCCTTACACAATTTCTTCCAAGGGACCTCTTCCAAGTGGGGCTCTGGGAGAATTTGGAAGAGAGGGGGATCCCAAGGTGGGTAACCCCCACCTGAAGGCTAGATTGAGATGTCTGACCGGGAACAGGATGAGAAGAGTCTGCTCAGGGGGGCTGGGATGGTCCCTGGAAGGCCAAGGAGGAAACTCTCTGGGAGGAAAAAGTCCTCTTTACAAAACAATAAGATGAAGGGCTGGACTTTGCCCTATCCACACATCCAACATGCAAGCCCGATTGAGAAGAGGGACCAGAGCAAGCTAGCACTTCCTGGCCTCCAAACAGTACCATCCCCATGCTGTCGAGGGCCAAAGTGCCAAGGGGAGGGGACTGGTCCCAGAAAACAGGTCCAGATCCCCCACTCAAGGGCTTCGGGGTGAAAGGTTGAGCCCGGGACTCCACCTGCCCAGGGGGAGGCTGAGGAGACAGAGTCAGGGACTCAGACAAGGTAGGGTTGGGAAAGGTCTCTAGGGACCCCCCGTCTCCTCCCCTGTGTGATCCAGGGCCTCAAAGTCCGAAACCAACAGAGTCGCACGAGGAGAAGCCAACAAAGGGGTAAGGGGGTGGGCCCCTAGCCAGATGGGCAGGGAACGCAAGAAGTCCCAACTCAATCTGAGCCTTGAGGAAGGACCTCATCATCCTGTCCATATCTGATGGCAACAACCTTCTGGATGATCTAGAGGAGGCAGAGGACCTAGCTGGGGATGGATGTCGGATCCAAAGGACCTCCCCTTTGAAGAACGACTCCTGTGCTTGGATGCAGAAGGGGACTTCCCCAAGCCAGAACCCGTGGGGGAGTCCTCTATAATAATCATGGGATCCGACACCAATCCTGGATCTGACCACCTTGGATCCAAAGGCAAGCAAGGATCTGAACGCTTGGATCCCACATGACTTGGATCTGAGGCAGTCGGACCCGAAAGCCTCGATCCAAGAGACCTTGGGGATCCGGGAGTAGATTCCCGAGACCTCAGATCCAAGGGCCTGTGAGCGGAAGCCCCGGATCCACGGGGAGAGATGCAGGGCCTAGGACCAGAGAACATCAGATCCGACCATGTCAAGGCTGGAGTTGGAACAGAGGAACTGTGATACGACGGCCTCACCTTTTTAAAGAAGAAAGGCTCAGAAAGCGCAGGGGCCCTTCTTTTCTGCTCAAGGGATCCAGACTTTGCAAAAGACTGGGCCAAGGGACCCCCTGGAGCCAACCTCTTTAAAAGAAGGTTGTTTCAACACTTGACCAAAGCCCTGGGGTTGAACACAGTGCAAATGTCGCATTCAACCTCTGTGTGGTTGATGCCCAAACAATAAAGGCACTCATGCAAATCGGACACGGGCATCTTCCAACCGCATGAGAAGCGCTCACCTTTTGAAAACAACTGGCTTGTCAGACATAGTGAAAAAAAACCCTAATGCCTAAGGGACATGCTATACTAGAGACCGGGAAACAAACTAAGGTTAGAGTCAGTAAAATGAGCCAATCACACTATCATTATGGAGAATAACACTACAACAAATCACAAACTACTAATCTAAACCAAAAACAGATAAGAAATGGACACTACAAAAAAGGGCACTAAAACACTGAGTGACAAAACAGGAGGGGAGGGACTAAAACTAGCAGTACTGTAGTGAAAACACTAAACAATAACAATAAACACTAACAATAACTTTTGAAATAGAAACATTTTTGAAAATAAAGCTACTTATCCCCACTGGAGACTGAGCTAAAGAACCTGGGTCTGATGCGGAGTGTGGAAAACGAGAGCCGAGAATTTAGAAGGCAGCAAGGGATCATGACAGTGGGAGGAGCTCAAGCCTAGAAGCGGTCTGTAAAGTTGCCGGTTCGAATCAGAAGTCGGATCCTATGACCCAAGAGTAAGGAATACTGACATGGACGACATCAGATTAGCATTTTTAGCAACCTTCCTGTGTACAATACTCAGGCTGCCTGAGGTACTGACATACAAGAAAGACTATACCGGAGTCATAATAGGTGCATAATTTATCTTACTCTCAGCATAGTGACAAGCAAGTAATATTCTTTGTTTAGATCACTGTTGCAATAGTCTTGACTACTGGAACTTCCTCTGCCGAAGGATCAAACATCCAGCATGACTTGCTGAGATCAGTACTCTTCCCCCTCTTGGCATGGTGGACACACACCCCTCTGGGACATTGAGGTCTCCAGTATAAATCAAATGTCTGCTCAAGCCATACTAGATCTTTCTTTCTGAAGTTCACAGCATTGTCCCCCATAGCCTGCCATAGTCTGGTCTGCTACAGTGTCCATGACAAATAATGAACTCCACTAGGAAACATGCTTATTGTTTTGTTTTCAAGCTAATTACGTATAACCATTTTCTAGATAAACTTTATTGCCTATTGATGTTGGACATATGTCAGGACTTAAAATGGGTAGATGCTCCTGTGGTACACACCACAAACACTTTCACAGCTATTCTGCATCCATCACTTTGTAAATTATATGGCTTTTTGTGTACGTGGGGGAGAAGGGGCACAGAGAGCCTTAGTACCAAGGAAAGATTCTTGAAGACATTCTCCACAGTATTCCACTCCTTTGAAACAGACAATGGTCTTGGTTCCTTTATGTCCAAGAAGTCTAGGTTCCTATTATGCAACTGACAGTTCTTCTAAGCTCCATTTAAAATGCTCCATCGTAAGATTAAGTTTCAACAAAGTAAATTTAGTGCTTTAGTGAGAAGTCCAACTATATGGTTCCCCCTATTGTCAGCGTCGCAGCCCAAAGATGAAGAGATCTGCATCAAGTGCTTTTTTTTTTTCTTTTTTTAAATTTGGATCTGAATCTAATGGTTCTGGTGAGGGGATTCTTTCCTTCCCTTAATTGAGGGAGACACTCCCAGTGTTGAAGGTTGACTGGAAGGGTTACATAGGGTTAGTTTTGCATCATGCTACCACATATTCTTTGGCAAATTTTCTATACTCAAAAATGGAAGAGGCAAGAGCACATATCATTAGGCCAGGTGCCTGGCCCTTGAATATCAGCTCTCAAAAAAAGGTAGAGGGGCTTTTCTTTGTGGTAAGAAGTTTGTCAAGAAACCTAAAAAAACACTGGGTAGTTGGAATATCCAGCTGAGACAGCTTTTCAGATTATGCAGCAGAAAACTGGAATGCAAGAACGTCTGCCACAAAGAGATGGAAACTGGTGTTTTGCCTAGAAGTTTCACTTACTTTACCTGAGGTCTAGATGACAAGACAGGTGGATATGCAGCTGAAACATGAGAAGGGACTGGTAACAGGTAAAGCAATGCATTACTGAATCAAATCTTCTCAGACCTCAGTGGGACTTGTGAGGTCAGTGCAGTTTCCTGCTCCCTGCCTGCACTTACTTTTACCATTAGTTTCTTTGGCTTATTCCACTTCCTTCTATCTTTTCTCTTTTTAGGAGATTTTTTGTGTGTTTGTTTGTGGGCACTTTTAAAGGGTTCTGCAACAGAAAAGGAAGACACCCCTTGTGCTGTTGTTATGAGATTCTTACGATCAAAAAAGACCATTACATTCCAGATCTCTCAAAAGAGTGTTTTCTTATTAAAGGTGGAGCAAGACACACTAGTGAAGACCAGGTAGTTCTCTCACAGACAAAAAAATGCAAATGGCAAATGCAAATCGTAAACTTTAGGTGGAATCTGTTTTCTGCAAACATACTCATTAGCAAAGTACTTCCAGGGATATTATGGGCCTCAGATAATAGGAATTCATGCAAAAATCTAATTAAACAATATTACAATTGCAGATAATTTCCAAACATCTATAATCATTTACAACACGTTTCCAAGCTGGGTGTCTAGGTTTCTTTATAAGTCACTCAGAAGAGACTCACAAACTAACAAAATTAAAAGTTATGTACTCACCATAACTAGGCATCTGTAACATTAGTTTTCATTCTTCCTGAAAGAAAAATGTTACAGATCTGACTTGGCCGCATACTTCAGGCTTTGGATCCAACTCTCAAACTCCTCCCTCTACCCATAACGCCCTAGTCCATCTTCAACACCTCAGACCAAGTTTGTTGCCATTAAGAGCCAAGTAAAGTAGATAAAGAAAAGGGATAGCTCAAAGAATAGGCTCAAACCCGGAACTATATGTTCCAATAAGTAATCCAACAGGTTCCTCCAAAAGACTTTAGGAAAGGGAGTGGAAGGAGTGAAGTTGAGAAAGAATGAAAACGGACAACACAGATGCCTAGTTATGGCGAGTACATAACTTTTAAATCTGATTTTGCCCTTTTTCTTTCTTCCTCAACGAATAGGACAGAATCCCCTGCTACATTCATCTTGGGTGGCCCTCATGGCAGGATATTACTGAGAACCACTGAGCCAAAGGCAAACCTGCTTCTGGATATTAGATCCAATTTGTAATAAGTACCAAATGTATGACCATTGGATCATGTGGCTACTGCGCAGATATGATCTATAAAAGTTCTTGACCAAATGGCAGATGAAGTGGCCATGGATCTACTTGAGTGGGCTTTAGGCAGTCATGGTAAGGAAATACCTTGTTGAGAATAGATCCAAGAAATGCAAGCAGTTATCCATTTAGCCAATGTAACTTTAGAAAATGAATAATCCAGTCAATTTGATGAAAAGGATACAAATAGTTGATCTGATTTCCTAATTTGTTTTGTTCTGTCTAAATAAAAATGTAATTTCCTGTGCACAGCCAAGAGCTGCAGCATGTATTCTTCTTTGTTTGAAAAATTTGTAAAGAAAACCGGTAAATGAATGGATTAGTTAATGTTCGTTTCAAAACCAATTCAGATAAAAAAGAAGGGTTCATTTGTAAAGTTACTTTGTTTTTATAGAAAATAATATAGAAAGTCTTTGATTATACAGCCTGGAGTTCAGAAATTTTTTTTTGTAAAAGTGATAGCTACTAAAAGGGCTATTTTCCACAACAGGAAGTTTAAATTACTTTTTGCTGACAGTTCAAAGGGGTTTCTGAGTCAGACCTTGTAGACTACAGTCAGATCCCAGGGAGGTGAATGGTCCTTTATTGGAGGTCTGAGGAGAAAAGTGTTTTTCACAAAAGTTTTACATAACTTGGAAGAGGCCAAAGAATAACTTTTATCACCTATATGAAAAACTGAAATGGCTGCCAGTTTAATCGCAGCAAAACTACTTGTTTGAAAAGTGTAGTCAGGAAATGAAGAACAGTACAGACCAGGGCAGAAAAAGGGCCAACATTATTTCTCAGTGCCCACAAGGATAAGTTTTTTCCACTTGATCTTGTAAACCATCTTGATAGACTCTTTTTGCGAGGATAAAACAATGGTACGTACCGAGGAAGAAAGCTTGGGCTGCCTGGCTATTTTTGGAACTGGAGAAACCATGAGCTTAGTTTGAGGGCTGGGATATTGGGATGACTCATACCGGAGGGGTGTAAGAGGAGAACTGGAGGATAAAAAAGATGAGACCAGAGAAAGGTGAACCACATCTTTCGAGGCCAGTAGGAGGCAATGAGGATGACTGAAGCTCTTTAACTGGATTGCTTTCTGTAGGAATTTGGGAATCAAAGGAAGTGAGGGACAAGTGTAAAGGAGACTGGATAGCCACAGGTGGACTACAGCATCTCTCAGTGACTCCCCATGAGTGGGGATAAGGGCAAAATACCTGCTGCACTTGCTGCTGTGGGGGGATGCAAAGAGGTCACAGCAAGGATGGCCCCAATGATGGAAAATTTCCTCCTCCACTGTTTGTTTGAGGCCACTCTTGAGACATCAGAATGGACCGGTTTAGTTTATCCGCTAGAATGTTGTTTTTTTTCCAGTAATGTGCATTGTAACTAGAAAGCGTTTGGCAGAGATAGCCCATTGCCATATTCTCACAGCCTCTATGCAGACAGGGTAAGACCAGGTTCCCCTAGTTTGCTGATGTACCAGACTACAGACATGTTGTCTGTTTGACACACAATAGTCCCTAGACAAAAAGCATCCTTAAATGCCGCAACGCTAATAGGACTGCTCTCATCTCCAGGACATTAATGTGCGAATTGGTCTCTTGAGGGTACCACGTGGTACATCTTTCACAAGTAACACCCCTGTCCTAACCCAATTAATATGCGTACATAGTCACTGTGGCCAATGGGGGGGGGGGGGCAGTAAAACAAATGTCATCAGACTGGATCAATAAATGAATGTGGTGTTTGCAAATCTGTGTAAACTTGACTGGAAAAGACAGGGGGTGTCGAAGAACAGACCACTGAACAGCTAGAATCCATTGAACAACAGGGACACAGTAACGTGCTAAAAGAAGTAGGACTACTGCAGTTGCCATAGACCCCAGTGCTCAAAGAATGAATTTGGCTGGAGGAGACAGATGGGAAAGAATCTGATGAACCTAAGTATCTGAGTATTTCAATGAGCTGCAAGGATGCAATTTGTGTTGTTGTGTTCAGATGTGCACCAATAAACTCCAAGCTTTGTACTGGTGTCAGATTCGACTTGCCATAGTTGATTGTTATTCCCAATGAATGACAAATCTGGAGCAAATACTCCCTACATTGTTGAAGGAAATGCATAGAAGTGGTGGGGATGAGCCATTCGTCTAGATATGGAAACATTCAAAATCCTTTAAGTCTGAAGTGAACTGCTATACATTTGTTGAACACCCTGAGGGCTGTGGTGATTCCAAATGGCAGGGCTCTGAGCTGGTAATGATTGGCTCCAGCCAAAAGTATACATATCTTCGGGAGCACCTGTTTATTTTGATATGAGAGTATGCATCCTGAAGATCTACAGAGAACATCCACTCGTCCTTGTGAAAAAATGGCAGAATGGACTAGACCGTGACCATTCAGAACTATGACTTTTTCACGTCTTGATTCAGTTTGCTCAGATTCAAAACTGGTCTCAGGTCTTTTTTTTTTTGGGCACTAAAAAGTTCCAAATCCTATTTGGTCTGGTGGGACTTTCTGGATGACTCTTGTCTAGCAGCTTTTGAATTTCTTGGACTGATGCCTTCCTCTGACTGGGTGCAACAATGGGAAGCTATTTTCTTTTGTAGATTGGGGGTTGGGAAAATGGTATGAAGTAACCTCTGGATATTATTTTTAGCACTCAAGTATCTTTTGTTATAATAGCCCAGGCGTCTGGGTGCAAGGACAATCATCTCCAACTGCCTCCAGAGGTGGGAAGTCGGGCAGCAATTCAGGAGTGCTGGTAGGGTCTATCCTGAAAAGAATCAAGGAAACCTTGATTTTATGGACCTCCTCTGCCTCTAGGGCAAAGTATACTGTTAGAACTTCCTCCTCTGCCTCCAAATGAGTTGTCTCTGCGCAGATCTTGGGAAAGGGCCAGAGATGTGCAAAAAGTACAGTTGTGTACACTTACCACAAATGTAGATGTTCAACTGTATTCACTGTTGCAGTCATTACATTTGGGTTATCTGCTTGCAGGTAGCCCTCAGTCGGCCTGATTAACAAAGTCTGGGGTCCTGCGTCGGTTGATGTCTCTTGTTCCGTGACGTCAGGTCGCCAGGGGTATAAAACATGCAGCCGACGTCATTACATCAGTTTTTCTTGCCTAATGGGAAAAGTACAGTTTTGTACCTACCATAAATGTAGATGTCCGAACAGGATAGCATCTGCAGTCCTAACAAATGGGTTGTCCTGTCGTCAGGCAGCCCTTCGGTCGGCCGGATTCCAAAGTCTGGGTCTGGCCTCCGCTGGTGTCGCACTTCACCCGACGTCATCTCTGCTGGTCTTCGGGTATAAAGGCATCAGCCGACGCCATTTTCCTCAGTGTTTCTTGCCCCAGATGCCAGGTGCCCTCTTGGAAACCTCAATTTTGGGTAAATGCCAATGTTTCCCAAAAAAATAGTAGGTAAACACAAAAAATAAGCATGTATGTACATATATACAAACAAATACACCATAAGAGATCCCCCCCCCAGCTAGCTATTAGGAGGGTAAATACCCTAGGAGTACCACAGAGGGGAAGGAGGGTGGGTAATCCTGACTGCAGATGCTATCCTGTTCGGACATCTACATTTATGGTAGGTACAAAACTGTACTATGTCCTTCAAGGATGCATCTGCAGTCCTAACAAATGGGTAGAATACCATAGCCAAACTAGGGGAGGAGGAAGAAGAATTATGGTGTAGTTAGGATCCCTTGCAATACAGCAGTGGCAAACCCTGCTCGGGATCTGGAGTATAGAGGTAAGTTATAATGCTTGGCAAATGTATGCACGGAGGTCCAAGTAGCCGCCTCAATAATGTCCTTGGTAGCCACTCCTCGTAAGAAAGCTGTGGTTGTGGCTGTAGCCCTTGTAGAATGAGGTCTTATGTTCTGTGGAATTTGCTTTCCATGGTAGGAGTAACAGAATCTTATGCAATTTCCTATCCACTTGGAGATTGTCTGTTTGGAAATTGCTTTTCCTTCCCTTCCTGTTGCATAAGCTACTAGAAGCTGGTCAGTTTTTCTATTGCCCTTGGTTCTGTCCAGGTAGTAGCGCAACTGTCTATGTACATCCAAGGTATGCAGCAGTCTTTCCCCCCTGTTCTGTGGATTGGGAAAGAAGGTAGGTAGGTGGATTGCCTTGTTTAGAGACACTCTGGATACCACCTTAGGCATAAATGTAGGATTAGTTCTCATGGACACTCTATCTTGATGGAAGATTAGGAAGGGTTGTACTGCCATTAAGGCCTGTAGTTCCGAAACCCTTCTTGCTGAAGTAATTGCCAGTAGGAAAGCAGTTTTCCAGGACAAGTGTTGAAGATCTGCTGTTGCTGCTGGTTCGAATGGAGGGAGTGTCAATTTTTCTAGCACAAAGTTCAAGTCCCATGCTGGTAATGGTGGTTTCCTAGGAGGTTTTACATTCTTGATTCCTCTGAGGAACTGCCTGAGTAGAGGATGTGAGAAGACAGGGGATCAAGCTGTATTCTGCAGAAATAGCTGATGCATGTATCTTGATGGAGGAATAGGACAGGCCTGTATGGAGAAGCTCTGCCAAATACTCCAGGATGTTGGCAATATCTATCTTTGACACATATTTTCCTCTTTCAGTGCTCCAAATGACAAACCTTTTCCATTTCCCTGCATAGTTCCATCTTGTAGAAGGTCTGCGGGCCTCCAGGATAATGTCTTTAACCCTTTGGGATAAATCTGGGTTAGTTGCTGTTATGTAATGTTCCAGGCAGTCAGTTGTAGAGTTTTTAGATTTGGATGCATGATGTTGTAGTTGTTCTGAGTTAACATCAAAGGCAATCAGGGGTAGTGTCCACGTTCTCCCCCGAGACATGCTCCTCAGCAATGGATACCAGTGTTGTCTTGGCCAATTTGGAGCTATCAGAATTATCCTTGGACGTTCCTCTTTGATTTTCAGTAGTACCTTGTGCATCAAGGGAAGAGGTGGAAATGCATATGCTGTCAGGCCTTTCCAACTGAAGGATAGAGAGTCCACCTTCCATGCAAGTGGGTGGTATGTCCTTGTGCAGAATTTCTTGAGCTGGTGATTGAGTGGGGATGCGAATAGGTCTATTTGTGGCATTCCCCATTTCTTTGTGATGGCCTCGAAGATGTCCAGGTGTAGCATCCATTCGTGAGCATCCGAGGTAGTTCTGCTTAACATGTCTGCTAGGATGTTTTCTTTTCCCGGTACAAATATTGCCTGTAACTGAATGTTGTAGCTCAGAGCCATATTCCATAGGTCCAGAGTCATTCGGCATAGGGGGTATGAATGAGTGCCTCCCTGTTTGTTGATGTACCACATTGACTGTGGTGTTGTCTGTCCTTATCATTAAATGGCCTTCTTTGAGGAATGGTCTGAAATTCTGGATTGCTAGTTTTACTGCCAGCATTTCTTTTTGATTTATGTGGAGGTGCAGCTGATCTGGAGTCCATAATCCTTGTATGCATTTGTCCAGCATGTGGGCCCCCCAACCTAGGTCTGAGGCGTCCGTTGTGATGGTTTGGCTTGCTTGAAAGTTGTGGAAGGGCAAGCCTGGGTTTGACTGGCATGCTTGAGCCCACCATAGGAACTCTTGTTTCAGGCATGGGATTAGTGGTATTTCGGTTTCTAAGCTGTGCCTGTGTTGAGACCATAAATTCTTTAGGTACCACTGTAGCTTTCTCATATGCAGTCTGGCATGGGGGACCAGGATTATGCATGATGCCATGAAGCCCAAGGCCTGCAGTACTTTCCTTGCTGTTAGTTTGTTCTGCTTTGTTAATGCCAAGAAGTAAAGAGGGAGTTGTTCTTGTTTTTCTGCAGTTAGGAATGCCATCTGTTTTACTGTGTCCAATTCTGCACCCAAGAATGTTCTTGTTTGGGATGGTATCAGTCTTGACTTTTTTAAATTGACTGTGTATCCCAGGGCTTGTAGTAAGCAAATGACTCTTTGTATGTCTTTTGTCAGCTTGCTTTTGTTGTCCGCTTGTATCAGGCAATCGTCCAGGTATGGATAAATTTGGATTCTCTGAAGTCTGCAATGAGCGATTACTGATGCCAGGCATTTTGTGAATACTCTGGGCGCAGTAGATAAGCCAAAGGGCAATGCTGAGAATTGATAATGCTCTGATCCTGCAAGGAATCTGAGGTATCTTCTGCAATTTGGTCGTATGGGGACGTGCAGGTATGCCTCCTTGAGATCTAGAGTTACCAGCCAACACTCCTTGCCCAGCATGGGAAGAAGTTGCTGTAGTGTCAGCATTTTGAATTTTGGAACAATGATGAATGTGTTTAAAGCGGACAGGTCGAGAATAGGTCTCCAACTTTCCTCTTTTCTTGGTACTAGGAAGAGTCTGGAGTAGAATCCTTTGCCCTGTTCTGTAGGTGGTACCCTTTCCACAGCTCTCATCTTTGTTAATTGAGCTATCTGTTTTAGAGCTTCTGTTTTCTGATTTGGAGGTAGGTTTGGCATTCCTCTTTTTACTGGTAAGGTGTGGAAATGAAACCTGTAGCCTTGGTCTATAGTTTGCAAAATCCACTTGTCTCTTGTGATATAGTGCCAATTTTTTGAAAATAAGGCTAACTTTCCGCCTAAGGGTGCTGCTATTTGTTCCCTGGTAGGCGGTGTCAGAGCCAAGTCACTGTGATTGTCCTGTTGCAGTGGCAGTAGTTGTGTCTGTGCCTCGTTGGTTATTGCCTTGCCACTGGCGTCCTCTGTAGGCACCTCCTCTGGATTGATTTCTGCCTCTGGAACGTCTATTCCTGCCTCTCTGAGATTTAGAGGAGTCTGGAAAGGACCAATTTTTGGAAGGCCAGTTCCTGCTAAACCTTGGGGGCTGAACCTGTAAGAAATCTTTAACTGTTTGTACAGATTTTGCCTTCTCTTCCATTTTCTTCATTACTTGCTGGGCAGGAGAACCAAATAGACTGACCTTATCCATAGGAGCATCTAATAGCTTTGCTTTAACATGATCCGGCAAGACCTGTTCTTTCAACCATGCATGCCTTCTTATAACTGACCTTATCCATAGGAGCATCTAATAGCTTTGCTTTAACATGATCCGGCAAGACCTGTTCTTTCAACCATGCATGCCTTCTTATAACTGTGCCAGTCATGGCTGATCTAAATGAAGCCTCCAGTGCATCATAGCCACATTTTAAAGAATGGTTACTAACCTGCTGAATGTTATTCACCATTTCTAAAACATATTTCTTATCTAAGGAATCATCAGAGGACAGTTTCTTAGTTAACTGATCAAGCATAAACTCTTGGTATTGGATCATATGAAACTGACAGTTCAAAGCTCTAGCTGAGAGAGTAGCAGAGGTGTAAACTTTTTTACCCCATCTCTCTAAGGACCTGGATTCCCTTTCAGAAGGGAGAGGGTTTTTTGCTGAGGTCGAAGCTACTGCCTTAGGCCCCTGGGAGATAGTCTCAGGATCTGCAAGTGGAGCCTTGTATAGGTGGTGATGAGTGTCCGGTACCCTGTAGAACCTATCGGGCTTGGCAGGGGCTGGAGGTAAAGTATCAGGAGCAGTGCAAACATCATTAAAAGCATCATCCACAACAGGAAGAACTGGAGGTATAGCTAAGGGCCTATGTTGCGGTAAATGTAGAAAGGTCCTAAGCCTTTTTCTTGAATCTGAGAAATCTTGTCCCTGCCATTGGAATTGCTCTCTCATGGCATGTAAGGTTTCCCCAAAGGAAAATTCCTCTGGTGGAGAGGCAGAAGGAATAGATTCTTCAGCATCGGAATCTTCATAAGTAGAAAAAGGAGCCTTTGGATGGTCTGTAATGTCTGAATCATCAGAAGAATCATCTGAGGACACTGGCTCAGGGGGCTCTGCTCTAGGTCTCTTTTCCGGAGGCTGAGAGGCCCTGTCTGGGTGAGATTGGGATCCCCTTATTAAAGAGATGAGATCCTCTGCCAGAGTAAGCATTTGGGAACTGGAACTGGGACTGTGAGAGGGGGGCTTAACAGGCACTGATTTAGCAGTTTTGGCTGCTTTAGCCCTGGCAAAGGCCTTTATAGACATGGCTGCAGGGGGCCTAGCAGCACCACGTGCTGGGGTAGAGACATCCAAAGGGATGGTGTCCAATAATTCTAGAGGAACCACATTAGTAGGCAAAACTTCAGAGGCCGATTCAACTAGGGTAGCAGGAGCCTCGGTAGTAGTCATGGATTCGGCTGAAGATTGACCCATTTGCTCGGTTTCGGCCGAAACCGAGACACTCGCGGTTTGCTTAACCGTGGTTTCGGCCGAAACCGCGGACCGCGAGTGTCGGTCTTTTTCTTTGCGTTTCTTAACAATTTGAGAAGTCGGAGGATCCGACGGCATAATGTATGCAAAATCTGAGCCGAAAAACTGTTCAGCAAACTCCGACCGACGCCTAAGCGTTCGTCGGTTGAAGGAAGCACAGGCTAAACAGGCTGCTACGTCGTGGTCTGGGACTAAACAAGGTAAGCAGTAAGAGTGGAAATCTTTATGAGGTATTTGTTTCCCACAAGTTAAACAGTTATTTACTTTTTCTGACATCGGCTGAGGCAAGAAAGAGTCCCCAACGGGTACTTAGCTTTTTAGAAGTCTTCGAAGTAGTATTCGGTAGTAGTAATCTCTGGATCTGACCGACCAGCACTTGCGAACAGCTTCTGCTTCGGGCGCCACGCGGCAAGAAAGACTGAGGAAAATGGCGTCGGCTGATGCCTTTATACCCGAAGACCAGCAGAGATGACGTCGGGTGAAGTGCGACACCAGCCGAGGCCAGACCCAGACTTTGGAATCCGGCCGACCGAAGGGCTGCCTGACGACAGGACAACCCATTTGTTAGGACTGCAGATGCATCCTTGAAGGACATCAATTAAATCTATAAATATACAAGGTTATACCTCAAACAAAAAAGCAAATACACCAAAAAGCTTTTAAGCATTTTAAAGAAGAGAAGAGGTATAGCCAAACAAAGTCAGTGGGCTGGAGGGAGGGTAACCAGGATTGCAACAGTGAATACACTCGAGCACCTACATTTATGGTAAGTGTACACAACTGTACTATGTTCTTCGTGTTTCACTGTTGCAGTCATTACATTTGGGTAGATTCCCAAAGCTAAGGATGGGAAGAGGAATTCAGATAGCATTAGGAACAGCTATAAGGCCCTGCAAAACTGCAGTGGCAAAGCCTGCTCTGGATTTAGAGAAAATTGGCAAATGGTAATGCTTGGTGAAAGTATGTACAGAACTCCAGGTAGCAGCTTCTAGGATGTCCCTGGTAGGTATGCCTCTGAGAAAGGTGTAGAGGTAAATGCAGCCCTGCTAGAGTGGGATAGTACAGTTTTGTACCTACCATAAATGTAGATGTTCGAGTGCTAATACAGCTGCAGTAATCACAGATGGGTTTTCTGCCGTCAGGCGGTCCCTCGGTCGGCCGAATTCCAAAGTCTTGGTCCGGCATCGGTTGTCGTCGCTTTCTCTTCTGACGTCAGTGAGGCCAGAGTATATAAGACACAGCCGACTCCATGTTCTTCAGTCTTTCTTGCCCCAGATGTCAGGTGCCCCCAAAAGGAAGTCAATACATAAATTATGCTTATATGTGTATACATGCAATGCAATATAATCCATAAACAGTGGTTGCAAGCAAATAAACCATAGAAGGATAACCCAGTCAGGTTGTATGAAGAGGTTGTTAGGCCCGATGCCTTTACCAAGTGGGGAAGGAGGGAGGGAAACCTGTACTGCAGCTGTATTAGCACTCGAACATCTACATTTATGGTAGGTACAAAAAGTACAGTTTTGTACCTACCATAAATGTAGATGTTCGAAGATCCACATTGCTGCAGTCCTTACACTTGGGTAGTCCGCTGTCCTCGGTCGGTCCGAATATCAAAGTATAAGGCTGACGTCGGTCAAGGCGCATTTGACTGACATCAGGACGTCAGGGTACAAATGCGCATGACCGACGCCATATCCTCAGTCTTTTCTTGCCCCAGATGTCAGAAGACCCTAAAAATAAAGGTCAAAACCAAAAGACAGCAAACAAACAACCAACCACCCTTGCACTAATTATATGTACAATATATACAATATACCCAATATTTACAACCCAACCCACACAACCACCTCTAACTACAGAGGGGAAGGAGGGAGGTAAATTGGACTGCAGCAATGTGGATCTTCGAACATCTACATTTATGGTAGGTACAAAACTGTACTATGTTCTTCATCTCACATTGCTGCAGTCCTTACACTTGGGTAGAATCCCAAAGCAGAGGTACGGGAGGATGGCCAAACTACAAGGAAGCAGGAGCTGCCAAAATGCCCTGCAAAACAGCAGTGGCAAAACCAGCCCTGGATTTAGAGTAAAGTGGTAGGTGATAATGCCTAGAGAAAGTATGCACTGAACTCCAAGTAGCTGCCTCCAAAATATCCTTGGTTGCCACTCCCTCAAAAGGCTGTCAAGTGGCAGTAGCCCTAGTGGAATGAGGCCTAATCCCAGCTGGAATCTCCTTGTCATGATGGGAATAACAGAAAGCAATGCAAAACCCAATCCACTTAGAAATAGTTTGTTTTGACACAGGCTTGCCCTGAGAACTCAAAGCAAAAGAAACAAACAACTGCTGAGACTGCCTGAACCCTTTAGTTCTGTCCAAATAATATCGCAACTGCCTGTGTACATCTAAAGTGTGCAAAATCTTTTCCCTTTATTTTGGGGATTTGCATAAAAAGTAGGCAAATGAATAGTTTGGTTTAAAGCCACACTAGAAACCACCTTAGGCATAAAGGAAGGATTAGTACGTAAAGATACCCTATCCTTATGGAAAATCAAGAAAGGCTCAACCGCCATAAGGGCCTGCAATTCAGAAACCCTTCTTGCAGAGGTAATGGCCAACAAAAAGGCAGTCTTCCATGATAAATATTTCAACTCAGAAGTAGCTGCAGGCTCAAAAGGTTGTAGAGTGAGTTTCTCCAACACAAAATTGAGATCCCAAGCAGGAGTAGGAGCTCTACGTGGGGGTCTTATATTCTTTGCCCCTCTAAGAAATTGCTTGAACAAAGGATGTGAAAACAATGGAGGGTCACATTCATAGTGAGCTGAAATTGCTGCAGCATGAACCTTAATAGAAGAGAAGGACAAACCTTTGTCCAGTAACTCAGTAAGATATTGAAGAGCCACACTTAAATTAGGCTCAGAAACATCAAAATCCTTTGCTGCACTCCAAAATAAAAATCTCTTCCATTTATCTGCGTACACTTTCCTTGTACTAGGCCTTCTAGCTTCCAAAATCACATTCAAAACTTGTTGTGGAAGTTGAGACCCTCTATGGTTCAAAACAGAATATGCCAGGCTGTTAGGTGAAGAGAGTGAAGTTTGACATTGAGCAAATGGCTGTCCTCCTGTGACAACAGGTGTGGAATCAAGGCAAAGGCCATGGAGGCTTCCGTACCAGACTTCTCAGTAATGGGTACCAGTGCTGTCGAGGCCAATCTGGAGCTATTAAAATCATCCTTGGCTTGTCCTGTCTGACCTTTAGAAGTACCTTTGGGAGGAGAGGCAGAGGTGGAAAGGCATACACATGAAGATTGCTCCAATTGAAAGAAAGAGCATCCACTTTCCAAGCTGTGGGATGAAACCTTTTGTGCAAAACTTTGGCAGCTGATGGTTTAGTGGAGAAGCGAACAGATCTATGTCTGGAGTTCCCCATGACACTGTCAATTTCTGAAATACATGAGGATCCAATTTCCACTCGTGGGGATCCATAATTGTCTGCTCAACACATCTGCTAAGGAGTTCTGTGCTCCTGGCAGAAACCTTGCCTGAAGATTGAGCTGTAAACTGAGAGCAGTCTCCCACAAAATCATTGCTTGCCTGCATAGAGGATAAGAATGTGTTCCCCTTGCTTGTTGATGTACCACATGACAGTTGTGTTGTCTGTTAGAATCAACACCTGCCCTGGAAGAAGTAAATCCTTGAAAGCTATTAATGCAAACTGGACTGCTAACATCTCCTTCAGGTTGATATGTAGATGTTGTAGTCTGGCAGGCCACTTGTCTTGTATCCACTTTCCATTTAGATGAGCTCCCCAAGCTTTGTCTGAGGCATCTGTCGTTAAAATCTGACTCGCCTCTGGCGGGTCACAGAGAGTCCCTTGTTTAGGTGACATTCCTGAGCCCACCACAAAAATTCCTTTTGAATGCAAGGTATTATTTGAATGACAGTGTCCAGATCCTGGCAGTGCTGTGTCCATACATTTTTGAGATACCATTGCAACTTCCTCATATGCAGTTTGGCATTGGGAAGCACCAGAATACAAGATGCCATGAACCCTAAGGCTTGAAGGACTGTCCTTGCAGTCAGCCCGGACTGATGAGATAGTTGATGGAAGTAAAGGGAAAGATTCTTTTGTTTGTCCGGGGTTAAAAAGGCCATCTGGGATGCTGTATTCAGTCTTACACCCAGAAAGCACATATCCTGAGAGGGTACTAGACTGGACTTTATTTCGTTCACAGAATACCCCAGGCATCTTAGCACTGCTATCACATATTCCAAATGATGAAGAAGCTCTTCCCTTCCTTGAGCCAGAATCAGGCAGTCGTCCAAATAAGGATAGATCTGTATTCCTTTTAGCCTGAAGAAAGCTATCACTGGAGCCAGAACTTTCGTGAACACTCTGGGCAGTAGATAAGCCAAAGGGCAATGCAGAGAACTGATAGTGAGAAGTCCCAGCTCGAAAACGCAGATACTTCCTGCAACTTAGTCTGATAGGAACATGAAGGTAAGCCTCCTTGAGATCCAAAGTTACCATCCAATGATTTTTGCCCAGCAGAGGTAAAAGCTGTTGTAACGTCAACATTTTGAACTTGGGAATGTCCAGATAAGTGTTGAGGATAGATAAATCCAAAATTGGTCTCCACGTGTTCCCCTTCTTTGGTACTAGGAACAGGCGAGAATAAAATCCTAGGCCCACTTCTGGCATAGGGACCGGCTGTATGGCCCCTAGTTGAAGTAACAGAGAAATTTGCTTGTGAGCCTCTATTCTTTGTTGAGGAGGAACGTCTGGCATGCCTCTGAAAGGAGGCAAGGTATGGAAATAAAACCTGTAACCTTGGTGTATGATATCCAATACCCATCTGTCTTGGGTAATTAAACTCCAATTTTCTTTGAAAAGTGCCAACCTTCCTCCCAAAGGTGCTGCCAGACGAGAAGGCTCTGGCAGCTGAAAAGGTAGGTCATTGGGTCTGTTTACGAAAGGACTGACCCCTGCCCTCACCAGAAGACAGTGCAGGAGAGCTCCCTGTTCTAGGCCTGAAAGAGCCCTGAGCTCTGCCCCTACCTCGTCTAGATCTACCCCTAGACTGGGAATCATAAGAAGGATACGTCCACCCTTTAGCAGGCCAATTTCTACTAAACTTTGGAGGCTGAACCTGCAAAAAATCTTTAACAGTCTGCATAGACTTAGCCTTGTCTTCCATTTTCTTTAAAACTGCCTCAACAGGAGAACCAAACAACACATCAGATTGTAAAGGAGCATCTAAAATCCTTGTTTTAACATGGTCAGATAAATTTTGATCCCTCAGCCAGGCGTGCCTGCGAAGAACTGACCCAGTGGCAGCCACCCTAGACGAGGCCTGTACAGCATCAAAACCACATTGCAAAGAATGCTTACCCACCTGTTCAGAAACATGTACTAAATCTTGTAACTCTTTACAATCAATACCTTCCGCCAGAGCATCAACCTTAGACTTCAACTGTGAAAGGAGATAGTTTTGGTATTTTAACATGTGAAACTGGCAATTCAAAGCCCTCATAGCCAGAGTGGAAGAAGTATAAACTTTCTTTCCCCATCTATCCAAGGCCCTGGCTTCTTTATCTGCAGGAACCGGATTCTTGACAACAGAAGCCTTAACACCTTTAGGCCCCTGGCTAACAGTTTCTGGGTCTGCCCTAGGACTCTTAAAAAGATACTTATGAACTTCAGGCACCCTGTAATACCTATCCGGTTTAACAGGAGCAGGAGGCAAAGAATCAGGATTAAGAGAAGCCTCTGTAAAAACATCTTCCACTACATCCAAAACAGGAGGTATAGCCAAAGGCCTATGCTGGGGCCTTTTCCTGGAATCAGAGAAGTCCTGACCTTCCCACTTAAAATGCTCCCTCATGGAATGAAGAGTTTCTGAAAAAGAAAAATCCTCAGGAGGAGAAGCAGAAGGAGTAGAATCATCCACATCAGAATCAGAATAAGGAGAGTACTCCTGCAAGTCTTCAGCCGAAGACTCTGAAACATCCGAAGCCTGCTCAAAACTCCCTAGCTCAGGCTCCACCCTAGGTCTCATCAGGAGGGGGCAAAGAACCCCTAATCAAAGAAATCAAATCTTCTGCCATTTTAAGCATATGCTTCTTGGGCACAGTTCCAGAAGAACTAGGGGTGACTCCAGCTGAAGCTAAACCTGGCCTGCCTCTAGGAGAAGCCTTGGAAACAGAAGGAGAGGGCCTAACCACCCTAGGCAGGGAGGGGAGTATAGTAACCTGAGAAGCCCCATCCCCCTGACCTGCCTCCTGAGAGGCCACATCCTGCAATAACAAGGTCTCTCCCTGAGATCCCAAAGAAACCTCCGGTGGAACCACCGGCTCCACCGACACCTCTAAAGAACCGGCGTCCGGTACAGACGGTTCTTCTAGCCTAGGTTTAACTGCTTTGTCATTGCGCTTCTTCGAAGAAGCGGGCGTCGGAGCATCCGACGGCATTTTATAATTGCACCGCTTCCCGAAGACTAACCTAGCACAATCTAATCTCCTCTTTATAGTGCGCTTATTGAATCTAGCACAAGAGCGACACCCAACAACGTTGTGCTCAGGCCCTAAACAAGGAATACACAAAGTATGATAATCTCTATGCGGTATCTGTTTCTCACAAGAAATGCAGTTATTCACTTTTTCTGACATCCGTTAAACCACTGAGGCAAGAAAAAAACAAAATATTCCCCAACGGGGTACTTAGCCAACTTTGACTCGGTCTGAAACTCCGGAATCGAAAAATTTCAGAACGCCAACCGGCACTTGCAATACTGCTTCTGCATCGGACCATGCGGCAAAAAAGACTGGGGATATGGCGTCGGTCATGCGCATTTGTACCCTGACGTCCTGATGTCAGTCAAATGCGCCTTGACCGACGTCAGCCTTATACTTTGATATTCGGGCCGACCGAGGACAGCGGACTACCCAAGTGTAAGGACTGCAGCAATGTGAGATGAAGAACATCGGTACTATGTTCATCGTGCATACAGCTGCAGTAATCACAGATGGGTAGAGTCCCAAAGCTACGCACAGGGTGGTAGGTACTAGGAGGAACTGGGTTGAGCCAGAATGCCCTGCAAAACAGCAGTGGCGAAGCCTGCTCTGGTTCTGGAGTACAAAGGCAGGTGGTAGTGTTTTGTGAAGGTATGTACAGAACTCCAAGTGGCTGCCTCCAGAATATCTTTGGTAGGAACTCCTCTGAGGAGGGCTGTAGAGGTAGCTGTGGCCCTGGTGGAGTGTGATCTGATACCTGTAGGAACAGATTTCCCATGATAGGAATAACAAAACCGTATGCAGTGGCCTATCCACTTTGAAATAGTCTGCTTGGAAACTGGCTTTCCTTGAGCCCCTACAGCATAGGACACAAAGAGTTGTTCTGATTTCCTGAAGGACTTTGTTCTGTCCAAGTAGTAACGTAGCTGCCTATGGATGTCTAAAGAATGTAGCAGCCTTTCCCCTTTGTTTTGAGGATAGGGGTAAAAGGTGGGAAGGTGTATGGCTTGATTTAAAGCTACCCTGGATTCCACTTTAGGCATAAATGATTGGTTGGTACGAAGGGAAACCCTGTCCTGATGGAAAATGAGAAAGGGCTGCACTGCCATGAGGGCCTGTAGTTCAGAAACTCTACGAGCTGAAGTGATAGCCAGAAGGAAGGCAGTTTTCCAGGACAAATATTGCAAATCTGTTGAGGCAGCTGGTTCAAAAGGAGGCAATGTTAATTTTTCTAGTATGTAATTAAGATCCCAGGCTGGTATTGGTTGTTTCCTTGGTGGTCTAATATTCTTAGCCCCTCTGAGGAACTGTCGTAAGAGTGGGTGAGAAAATAAAGGAGGATCCGTGTTGTATTCTGCAGAAATGGCTGAGGCATGGATTTTTATGGAAGAAAATGAAAGTCCACTGTTCAGCAGCTCAGCTAGATACTGTAATACCTGAGGCAAGTTCAGTTTTCTAGGGTCCTGGCCTTTTTTCTCATTCCAAGAACAAAACCGCTTCCATTTTGCGGAGTAAGCTTTTCTAGTAGATGGCCTTCTGGCCTCCAAAATGACATCCTGCACCTCCTTGGAGAGTAGGGTCTGTTGTGGTGTTAAGGAATTTTCCATGCAGCGAGATTGAGTGTTTTCAGTTGACTGTGGAGAGTCTTGTAGCTGTGCTGAGTCAGCAGAAGAGGCATTAGAGGCAGGGACCAGGGAGGAGTATGTGTTAGGCTCCTCAGCAGTGGATACCAGTGTTGCCGTGGCCAATCTGGAGCAATCAGTATCATCTTGGTCTGTCTGCTCTTGCTTTCAAAAGTACCTTGGGCAGAAGAGGCAGAGGTGGGAATCGTAAACTGTCCATGCTGTCCAACTGAATGAAAGTCGTCCACTCTCCAGGCCTTTGGATGAAAGGTCCTTGAACAAAACGTTTCCAATTGATGATTCCTGTGGGAGGCAAAAAGATCTATGTCTGGCCTCCCCCACACTTGGGTTATTTTTGTAAACACCTGAGGATGTAACTTCCATTCGTGTGGATCTGTCATATTTCTGCTTAAATTGTCTGCCAGCGTGTTTTCCAATCCTGGCAGGTACTGGGCTTGAAGTTCGATTTGCCATTCCAGAGCCAAGTTCCAAAGAGTCATGGCTAGTCTGCACAAGGGGTATGAATGTGTTCCTCCTCGTTTGTTTATGTACCACATTACTGTGGTGTTGTCTGTTCTTATCAGTAATTGCCCTGGATGCAGGAAGTCCTTGAAAGCTGTAATTGCATTTATTACTGCTAGCATTTCTTTTTGATTGATGTGAAGGTGCTTTTCTTTTTGGGACCATATGCCCTGAATGCACCTGTCCGTCATGTGCGCACCCCAGGCGTAATCTGAGGCGTCTGTTGTGATAACTTGCTTTGCTTGAGGCTTGCAGATTGGGAGGCCTGTGTTTGCTTGACATGCTTGGGCCCACCATAGAAATTCCTTTTGCAAACATGAGATTATTGGTATTATTGTTTCCAAACTGTGACTGTGTTGAGACCATAGGTTTTTTAGGTACCATTGAAGTTTCCTCATATGCAGCTTTGCACATGGGATTAAAAGAATGCAAGATGCCATGAATCCCAGAGCCTGCAGGATTTTCCTTGCAGTAAGCCTGGTACTTGTTGCTAGTATTTTGAAGTAATGAGATAGTTGCCCCTGTTTTTCTGGCGTAAGATATGCCATCTGGCTGTTTGTGTCTAAGTTGGCACCCAGGAAAGTTATTTTCTGAGATGGTGTTAGCCTTGATTTCTCTTTGTTGATTGTGTATCCCAGAGAATGCAATAACCGTGTCACATATGCCAGATGTTCCAGAAGTATGTGTTTGCTGTCCGCTTGGATCAGGCAGTCGTCCAAATAAGGGTAAATTTGTATCCCTTGAAGTCTGCAGTAGGCAATCACTGATGCCAGGCACTTTGTGAATACTCTGGGCGCAGTAGATAAGCCAAAGGGCAATGCACAGAACTGATAGTGGATTGAACCTGCAAGAAATCTGAGGTATCTTCTGCAGCTTTGTCTGATTGGGACATGCAGGTATGCCTCCTTGAGGTCCAATGTTACCAGCCAAAACTCCTTGCCCAGCATGGGAAGAAGATGCTGCAATGTGAGCATCTTGAATTTTGGTACGAGTAGAAATGTGTTTAGGATGGATAAGTCCAAAATGGGTCTCCAGTCGGTTCCTTTCCTTGGTACCAGAAAAAGTCTTGAATAAAAACCTTGACCTTGTTCGTGAGTAGGTACCTCTTGAATAGCTCTCATGCTTATGAGCTTTGAAATTTGTAGTTGTGCCTCTGCCCTTTGATTCTGTGGCAGGTTTGGCATGCCTCTCATTTTTGGAAGAGTGTGAAAATGAAATTTGTAGCCTCTGTTTATAATGTCCAGGATCCATTTGTATGTTGTGACAATATGCCAATTGGCTGCGAATAATGCTAGCTTTCCTCCCAAAGGTGCTGCCAGCTGAGACGTGCTTGGCATGAAAATGAGGAAGTCATTGGGTTTGCTTCCTGTATTGTTGTGCACTGTCCTCGCCACCTCTTGGTGCTGGAGTTTGCCATTGTCGTCCTCTATATGATCCTTGTGATTGCCCTCTGCCCCTTGTGCGTCTGTATCTACCTCTTTGGGGCTTGTCAGTGGCTGGAAAGGACCAGTTTTTTGAAGGCCAATTTCTGCTAAAACGTGGTGGTTGGACCTGTAAAAAGGCTTTGACAGTTTGCATAGATTTGGCTTTTTCTTCCATTTTCCGTAGTATCTCCTCAGCATTAGTACCAAACAGCACATCCCTTTGTAAAGGAGCATCTAGAAGTTAAACTTTGACATGATCAGGCAAGTTTTGTTCTCTAAGCCAGGCATGTCTGCGAATGACTGACCCTGTAGCAGTCGCTCTACTTGAAGCCTCTAGTGCATCATAACCACATTGTAAAGTGTGTTTACCCACTTGTTCTGCACTATGCATCATATCCTGTAACTCCTTTAAATCTGGTTGTTCAGGTTGAGACATTTTATTCCTTAATTAAGATAACAGGAACTGTTGATATTTAAGCATATGAAACTGACAATTTAAGGCCCTCATGGCTAGGGTGGCCGAGGTATATACCTTTTTACCCCACCTTTCTAAAGACCTTGACTCCCTTTCTGCTGGAAGTGGATTCTTGGCAGTGGAGGCCTTCAATCCCTTGGGGCCTTGTGAAATGGTTTCAGGGTCAGCATTATGACTTTTGTAGAGAAATTGGTGAGAGTTGGGTACTCTGTAATACCTATCAGGTTTGACTGGTGCAGGAGGCAGAGAATCCGGGTTAAGGCAAGCCTCCGAATAAACATCATCAAGTATGTCCAAAACAGGGGTATCGCCAGAGGTCTGTGTTGAGGTAACAAAGAAATTCACTAAGCCTTTTCTTAGAATCTGAAAAGTCTTGGCCTTCCCAATGGAAGTGTTCCCTCAAGGTGTGCAAGGTTTCCCCAAAGGAAAAATCCTCAGGAGGAGATACAGAAGGGATGGACTGTTCTGCATCCGAATCCTCAAAAGGGGAGTAAGAGTGTTCCTCTGCATCAGAATGTTCTGATAAAATGGATCCCTGATCAGAAGAGGGAGAATCTTCCTCCACTCTGGGTCTCTTGTCTGGAGGGGGTTGAAAACCTCTGATAAGAGTAATTAAATCCTCAGCCATTTTAAGCATCTGTTTTTTAGGCATGGGGCCTGGAGATGGGCCCTGTGCAACAGGCCTTTTGGGATGCCTGGCTGTTTTGGATTTAGTAAAGGCCTTAATGGAAAAAGAAGATGAGGGTCTGAAGACACCATGGGTGGAAGTGGACCTGTCCACATTAGTAGGCTCAACATTAGCAAAGGCTTCGGTGGTTGTAGTCTGGGAAAGGGCCGAGGTCCCAGCGGTCTCGGGTGCAGAGGACACCGCCAAAGGAGTGTCGTCGGTAGTCAGGGACTGCAAAGGCGTCTCGCTGAGAACCGGACCACGTGTAGCCTGTTTTGGCGTGGTGTCGGCGGGGACCGCGGGCCTCGAGTGTCGGTCCTTTTCCTTGCGTTTTTTGGACAAAACGGTAGTCGGAGTGTCCGACGACATTTTATAATCAAAAGCTTTACCAAAATAGTGTTGGGCGAACTCCGCCCGACGCTTAATAGTGCGTTTGTTGAAGGTAGCGCAAAACCGACAGCCCGAGACGTCGTGGTCTGTGCCTAAGCAAGGTATGCAGAGGGAATGGAAATCCTTATGCGGTATTTGCTTCCCACAAGAAATACAATTATTAACTTTTTCTGACATCGGTCTGAGGCAAGAAAAGTTTCCCCAACGGGGTACTTAGCTTTAATGAAAACTTCGGTTTCCAAAATTTTCGTAATTCAGGAGCTGGCCGACCGGCACTTGCGAACTGCTTCTGCTTCGGGCACCGTGCGGCAAAAAAGACTGAAGAACATGGCGTCGGCTGTGTCTTATATACTCTGGCCTCACTGACGTCAGAAGAGAAAGCGACGACAACCGACGCCGGACCAAGACTTTGGAATTCGGCCGACCGAGGGACCGCCTGACGGCAGAAAACCCATCTGTGATTACTGCAGCTGTATGCAGGATGAACATCTGATCCCCTGTGGGATAGGTTTTCCATCGTGCTTATAGCATAAGTGAATGCAATGGCCTATGCATTTGGAGATAGTTTGCTTTTAAATAGCCTTCCCCTCTTTCCCTGCAGCAAATGCCACCAGCAGTTGTTCAGATTTCCTTTGAGGTTTAGACCTACCTCTCCAAGTAGAATCTAAGCTGTCTGTGCACATCTAAGGAGTGCAGTATCCGTTTCCCTTTGCTCTGTGGATTAGGAAAGAAGGTAGGCAAATGAATGGACTGAATAAAGGCCACACTGGATACCACCTTTGGCATGAGAGAGAGATTGGTCCTGAGGGACACCCTGTCCGCATGAAAGATGATGAAAGGCTCCACTGCCATAAGGGCCTGTAATTCAGATACCCTTCTTGTTGAAGTGATGGCTAAAAGGGAAGCTGTTTTCCAAGAAAGGAATTTTAAATCTGCAGTAGCAGCTGGCTCGAAAGGAGGAAGGGTGAGTTTCTCCAATACAAAGTTACGATCCCAGGCTAGAGTTGGAGCTCTCCTGGGTGGTCTTAGATTTTTGGCCCCTCTGAGGAACTGCTTGAGCAGTGGAAGAGAGAAGAGGGGAGGTTCGGTGTTATAATGAGCTGAAATGGCTGAGACGTGAATTTTTATTGAGGAAAAAGACAGGCCCTTGTGAAGCATCTCAGTTAAGTATTGTAAAATCTGAGGTAAATTGGGCACTGCTGCGCTCAACCCTTGAGATTGGTTCCAGGCACAGAATCTTTTCCATTTTTCAGCATAGGATTTTCTAGTACTAGGCCTCCTTGCCTCTAAAATGACATCCATCACTGGTTTACTGCGGGATGGTAAAGGAGAGCTTACGTAATCATCCAGGCTGCTAGGTTCAGTGTTTGAAGCTGAGGGTGCAGAATCTGGTTCTCCTCCTGAGACAGCAGTGTAGGAGTCTGAGGCAGGTGCCATGGGGCCAACAGTGACATACTGTGCAGGAGGGGGTACCAGTGTTGGCATGGCCAGGCTGGTGCAATCAAAATCATCCTTGGTTTGTCTTGTTTGATCTTTAGTAGTACTTTGGAGAGCAGAGGAGGAAAGGCATAAACTGATGTTTTTTTTCCAGAAGAAGGACAGCGCATCCACTTTCCAAGCTTGTCTGTGGGGAGTCCTTGCACAAATTTTTTCCACTTGATAGTTCTGGGGGGAGGCAAACAGGTCTATATCTGGGCTCCCCCATTTGCTTGTCAACATGTTGAAAATGCTTGGTTCCAGTTTCCACTTGTGTGGGTCCATGAGGTCTCTGCTTAGTCCATCTGCCAGTGTATTTAGTTTTCCTGGCAGGAATTGAGCTTGTAGATGTACTTGGTAGCTCAAGGCTGTGTTCCACAATGCCATGGCTAGTCTGCAGAGGGGGTAAGAATGTGTACCCCCCAACTTGTTTATGTACCACATAACAGTGGTGTTGTCCGTCTTTACCATTAATTGCCCTGGAAGAATGTGGTCCTTGAAGGCTGTCAGAACATTCTGTACAGCTAAAATTTCTTTAGGACTGATGTGAAGGTGCATTTGAATTGGATTCCATTTGCCCTGAATGCACTGCCCTGTCAGGTGCGCCCTCCCATGCATAGTCTGATGTGTCTGTTGTTAGGGTTTGGGCGGCAGGGGGTAGTGTGAATGGCAGTCCCTTGTTTTGGTGGCAGGCCTCTGCCCACCAAAGGAACTCTAGGCGTAGACAAGGAATGATAGGAATCATTGCTTCTAGATCCTGAGAATGTTGACACCATAGGCTTTTTAGATACCATTGTAGTTTCCTCATATGCAGTGTTGTATATGGAATTTGAAGAATGCAGGAGGCCATGAACCCCAAGGCTTGTAGTATTTGCCTTGCAGATAGCAGGGTTTTTGTGACCACTTGTTTGAAGTAGGTTGTCAAGTGAATTTCTTTCTCTGGCGTGAGGAAAGCCATCTAGGAAGTTGTATTCAAGCTTGCTCCCAGGAATATAATTTGTTGACAGGGTACCAGGTGTGATTTCTTTTCGTTTATGGTGTACCCCAGACAAGTTAGCACCCTCTGTACAAAAGCCAGATGATTCAAAAGTATGTCCTGGTTTTCTGCCTGAATTAGACAATCATCCAGGTATTGGTATATTTAAATATTTCTTTGCTTGCAAAATGCAATGACTGGAGCTAGGCACTTTGTGAATACCCTGGGCACAGTAGATAAGCCAAAGGGCAGTGCAGAGAACTGATAGTGCATGTAGCCTGCTTTGAAGCGTAGGTATCTTCTGCAAGATTCCCTGATTGGGATGTGCAGGTATGCTTCCTTTAAATTTAGTGTTGCCAACCAGGCATCTTTGCTTAGCATAGGAAGCAACCGGTGAAGAGTCAGTATCTTGAATTTTGGAATCACCAAAAAGGTGTTTAGAGTAGGCAGGTCCAGGATAGCACGCCTTGAATCGTCTTTTCTGGGTACCAGGAAAAATCTCGAGTAGAAACCTTGTCCCTTTTTCTCTTCTGGTACCAACTGAATAGCCCCTATGCTTAAGAGAGAGAATACTTGCTTTTGGGCCTCTTCCCACTGCTTTGGAGGTAGATTCGGCCAACCGCTTGGAGTTGGTGACGTGTGGAAGTGAAATCTGTATCCTTGGGACACTATATTAAAAACCTATTTGTCCTGGGTAATGAGTCCCCAGTTCTTTACATGAAGTGCAATCTTTCCCTCCAAAGGGGCAGTCAATTGAGAAGTGCTTAGAAGTTTTAAAACAAAGTCATTGAGACAGTTTATCATAGGGGGAAGTTTTATTACTCCCAAATTTGGAAGTGGAGGCCCCCCACTGCTTAGTCCTGTGCGTCCCCTGGGACTGAAGACTGGATGCTTTGCTGGATCTGGGTTTGGACTGAGAAGGTCTGGAAGAGGCAGGAAAGGACCAATTCTTAGAAGGCCAATGCCTACTAAATCTTGGAGGTTGTACTTGTAAAAAGTCTTTAACTGATTGCATAGATTTAGCTTTTTCCTCCATCTTTTTAAGAACTTCTGCCTTGTTGCCAAACAGGTGCCCCTGATTTAAGGGAGCATCCAGTAATTTTGCTTTAACATGATCTGGCAAGGATTGCTCCTTAAGCCAGGCATGCCTTCTAAATACAGACCCAGTTACCGCAGCCCTGCAAGATGCCTCTAGTGAATCAAAACCACATTGCAATGTATGTTTACCAACTTGTTCAGCAGAATGCATAAAATCCTGCAAATCTTTACTTTCAGCACAATCAGGAGTCAACATAATTTTCTGTTTAATCAATCAAATAATATGCTGCTGATACTTTAACATATGAAACTGGCAATTCAAGGCCCTAATGGCCAAAGTTGCAGAAGTGTATACCTTCTTACCCCATCTATCCAGCGCCCTGGAGTCTCTATCAGAGGGGGTAAGATTTTTGGCAGTAGTAGCTTTAATGCCCTTGGGTCCCTGTGAAATGGTTTCAGGATCCGTAGTAGGATATTTGAAAAGGAACTTGTGAGAGTCAGGAACCCTGTAATATCTATCAGGTTTTCTGGAAGCAGGAGGTAAAGAGTCAGGGGCCATGCTAGATTCCGAAAAGGCATCATCAACAATGTCCAGTACAGGAGGTATAGCTAAAGGCCTGTGCTGAGGCAGGAGTAAGAAATCCCTAAGCCTCTTTTTAGAATCAGAGAAATCCTGATTTTCCCAACGAAAAAGCTCCCTGAGAGTATGCAAGGTTTCAGCAAAAGAGAAATCCTCTTGGGGGGGAAGCAGAGGGAATAGAGTCCTCTGCATCAGAATCCTCATAGGTAGACAACGGTAAATCCTGGTCATCAGAGGAAACAGAAATTTCAGAATCCTGGTCAGAAGTATCAAAAGCAAACTCTGTCCTAGATCTCTTAGAGGGGGAAGGTTGGCTTAAGGTTGGCTTCCCCTGATTGAAGTAATAAGGTCTTCAGTCATTCTTATCATTTGTTCTTTAGGCATACAGGCCTGACCATGTGGTCTGGGTGTCAGTTTTCTAGGCATGGTTTGAGTTTTAGGCCTTGAAGAAGAAGATGGCGCCGGTTTAATATGCAAGGCAGTATATGCCTGAATACACCCTCAGAAGCCGGTGCCTGCACAGCGGCTCTGGACCCATCCAAGGTAGAGACATCCTCAGGGTTCCACAGCTGAAGCATCGCGCGGCATACCGGACTCAGAATGGGTCTCAGTAGAAGCCTGCGAATCTGAAGTAGCAGGTATCAGGGGCTGCAAAAGTGCCTCACTGAGTACTGGCGAACTGGGCGGCCTGTCTCTGTCTTTATCTTTGTGTTTCTTCGGAATGTCGGTAGTCGGACGGCTTACTGAAGACATATCTGGATAATTGAACTGAGCACCAAAAAATTTAGAAGTGCAAATATACTGACGAGGGATAGTTCGTGGTTTAAATAAGGCACAAAACCAACAGTGAAGTACGTCGTGGTCAGAGCCTAGGCAAGGAATACAGTATGAATGAAAATCTTTATGAGGTATTTGCTTTCCCCAAAAAAAAATGCAATTATTTACTTTTACTGACATCGGTTTAGAGCAAGAAAAAGTTTCCCCAACGGGGTACGTAGCTTTTAGTTGAAGTCTTCGGTTTTGAAACTCGAAAACTAAAATTTCAGGAGTCAGTTGACTGGCACTTGTGAACTACTTCTGCTTCGGGCACCGCACGGCAAGAAAGACTGATGTAATGACGTCGGCTGCATGTTTTACAGCCCTGATTACCTGACGTCATGGAAGAAGAGACAGCAACCGATGCAGGACCCAAGACCTTGTTAATCAGGCCGACTGAAGGCTAGCTGCAAGCAGGTAACCCAAATGTAATGACTGCAACAGTGAAACACGAAGAACATCCACATATTCTTGCCACCTCTCTGATTTCTACAGAATGTTCGTTGAGGGGTAGAAAACTTGATTCCCACAACAGACAGGGTATTTCCTTCTTGCTCGCTGCAGGTAAGCATTTCTTTCACAGCTGAACCAAACAAAGAAGCTCCAAAGGATGCATTAATGAAAGATGTCTTGAAAAGGGTCCACAAAGTCACATCCAGGCATGTCTCCTTATGGTGATGCCTGAATTGGCCACCAATGAGGCGCATTCAGCTGAATGAGACATCAACCTCGTGGGCGTGTTGGAAATTGATAAAAGAGAGGTCGTCTGAGAAGATGATCTTTTGAAATCCTCTGCAGACATGGTCTCAGTAAAAAAAATGAACAGTTCTTTGGTCAAATCTCTCTGCAGCCTTGAAAAATGTGCCAAATAGTTAAGGGACCACAAGGCGAATGTTGCTGAGACAAAGACTCACTTTCTGAATCCGTCTAATGCTCTAGACTCTCTGTTTGGTGGGTGGACATATGAGTTCTGCTCTGCTAGCTCTTTTTAGTGGCCACTGCTACCACCATAGTATCTATTGGGATTCCTTTGCTCCAGTGGGGTTTATCCCTAGGGAGATGTAGGAATCTGTCAGGTCGGTGCAGTATAGGCTCAATGGAATCCAGCTCCTTCCATACCCGGTGAGAGATTAAATGAAAGAAGTCATCCACCAGGGGAGTCACCCAAGATGTAGATGGGCCAGAACCAAAAGCTTCCAGAAATACTGATTCCTCTAGACTAGGATTATTGGAAGAACGACCTTTCTGTCCAAGGATCTCTACATGTCTCCAAAGGAGTCATCACCTGATTGAGATCTGGGAGACCCTTCTCATTCCTCAAAATCAGTATTTTCAGTGAAAGATTCCAGTGGAGAATCTATGTGCTTCCTCTTGTACATCCTCTTCTGATGGACCTTCCTCGGGGGGGGGGGGGGATTTCAGGGGAGGTATCAGAAGAGAGGGGGAGTTCCTCTACAGGGACTGACTGGAAGCTAGCTGGAACTGGCTGTCCTTCTAGAATAGGCCTGATGGACACAGAGCTCGGAACCAAAGAGGGAATAAGAAGTGGATCCGGGGGGGCAAGACACCACAGATCTCCAGAAAGGCAAAAAGCTCTTTCCACAACCTCAAAGGCAGAGGGACCCAGAGAAGCCATGGCCACCCACACTGGAGCCGAGACTTCCAGTACAGGTAGATCACAACTCTGACAGGATCCATGCCTGCAGGGGGAAAGTACAGTTGTGTACACTTACCATAAATGTAGAGGTTCAAACTGTTGCAGTCATCACATTGGGTTATCCCTGCCAGGGTAGCCCTCGGCTGGCCCGAATACCAGAGGCTTAGTATTTCTGCGTTAGTTGCTGTTGCTTCAGGACTGACGTCAGGCCATCAGTAGTATAGAGTAAGGCAGCCAACACCATTACATCAGTTTTTATTGCTCTAACCTGTTAGGAGCCCCCAAGAAGGACCCAGGCTCTGGTGGAAGAACCTAACCAGTAGAAAGTAAATACCAATATGTTCCTTGTAAGGAAAGAGAAGAAAAAAGGGGATGGAGGGTGGGAAACCAGGTCTGCAACAGTGAATACACTTGAACATCTATATTTATGGTAAGTGTACACAAAGTACAGTTGTGTACTCACCATAAATGTAGATGTTCGAGTGTATTCACTGTTTCAGTCATTACAATTGGGTTATCCTGCTGGCAGGCTACCCTCAGCCGGCCTGAATTCCAAAGTCTAGGTCCGACGTCGGTTGCTGTCGCCTCCTCCCTGAAGTCAGTGCGCCAGGGATATAAAAGATGCATCCGACGCAATTTTCTTCAGTCTTTCTTGCAGCGCGGTGCCCAAAGCAAAAGCAGTACGCAAGTGCCGGTCGGCAGACTCCTGAGATTTTCGTGTTCGAATTTCAGATCCGAAGTCTTCATTAAAAGCTAAGCACCCCATTGGGGAAACTTTTTTCTTGCTCCAGACCGATGTCAGAAAAAGTTAATAACTGTATTTCTTGTGGGAAGCAAATACCTCATAAGGACTTCCATTCTTACTGTATTCCTTGCCTAGGCCCTGATCACGACATTGCTAATTGTCGGTTTTGTGCTAGATTTAACCAACGCACTATTAAGCGTCGGTATTATTTTGCAATACACTATTTTGGCATGAGATTTAATTAAACAATGCCAGCAGGACAACCCAACTGTAATGACTGCAACAGTGAAACACGATGAACATCTGTACTATGTTCTTCGTAGGTCACTGTTGCAGTCTTCACATTTGGGCTGATTCCCAAAGCTGAGGAAACGGGTGAAGGTAGTCAAGGAAAAGTACAGTTGTGTACGCGTACCATAAATGTAGATGTTAGAGTGTATTCACTGTTGCAGTCATTACATTTGGGTTATCTGTTTGCAGGTAGCCATCAGGTCGGCCTGATTATCGAAGTCTTGGGTCCTGCGTCAGTTGCTGTCTCATCTTCCATGACGTCAGGTAGTCAGGGATATAAAGCATGCAGCCGACGCCATTACATCAGTTTTTCTTGCCCCAGATGTCAGGTGCCCCCATAATGGGAAGCAATTATATACAAGGTTACACCTCCAACAAAAAGCAAATACACCAGAAAGCTTAAATACAGTAAACAAGAAGAGAGGAATAGTCAATAGAAGTCAGGGGGCTGGAGGGAGGGTAACCAGGACTGCAACAGTGAATACACTCGAACATCTACAGTATGGTAAGTGTACACAACTGTACTATGTTCTTCGTGTTTCACTGTTGCAGTCATTACATTTGGTTAGATTCCCACAGCTAAGGAAGGGAGGAGGCAATTAGAGAGCATTAGGACCAGCTATTTGGCCCTGCAAGACTGCAGTGGCAAAACCAGCTCTGGATTTAGAAAATATTGGCAAGTGGTAATGTTTGGTGAAGGTATGTACAGAACTCCATGTAGCAGCTTCTAGGATGCCCCTGGTAGGAACACCTCTGAGAAAGGCATGTAGAAGTAGATGCAGCCCTGGTGGAATGGGATCTTATCCTCTGTGGGGTAGGTTTTCCATAGTGCTTATAGCAGAAATGAATGCAATGGCCTATCCACTTAGAAATGGTTTGCTTTGAAATGGCCTTCCCCTCTGCCCCTGCAGCAAAGGCAACTAGCAGCTGTTCAGATTTCCCGAGAGGCTTAGTCCTGTCCAAATAAAATCAAAGTTGTCTGTGCATGTCCAAGGAGTGCAGTATTCGTTCTCCTTTGTTCTGTGGATTAGAGAAGAAGGTTGACAAATGAATGGACTGATTAAGGGCCACACTGGATACCACCTTGGGCATAAAGGAAGGATTGGTCCTGAGGGACACCCTGTCCGCATAAAAAACGATGAAAGGCTCCACTGCCATGAGGGCCTGTAATTCAAACACCCTTCTTGCTGAAGTGATGGCTAGAAGGAAGGCTGTTATCCAAGGAAAGGAATTTCAACTCTGCAGTTGCCGCTGGCTCAAAAGGAGGTAGAGTGAGCTTTTCCAATACAAAGTTAAGGTCCCAGGCTGGAGGAGGAGCTCTCCTGGGTGGTCTTAAATATTTGGCCCCTCTGAGGAATAGTTTCAGCAGGGATGAGAGAAGAGGGGTGGCTCAGTATTATAATGTGCTGAAGAGAAGGAAAGGCCCTTGTGAAGCATCTCTGTTAAGTATCGAAGAATATGCGGTAAACTGGGCACTGTTGTGCCCATCCCGAGTCTGGCTCCAGGAACAGAATCTTTTCCACTTTTCAGCATAGGATTTTCTAGTACTAGGCCTCCTTGCCTCCAGGATGACATTCAGCACTTGCTTGCTGAGGGGTGGCATTGGAGAACTCAGGTAATTAACCAGGCTGCCAGGTTCAGGGTTTGAAGCTGGGGGTGCAGAATCTGGCCCTCCTGCTGGGACAGCAGGGAAGGGGTCTGAGGCAGGTGCCATGGTTCCAGCAGTGACATACTGAGCAAGAGGGGGTACCAGTGTTGGCGTGGCTAGTCTGGTGCAATGAGCACTTTCCTTGGTTTGTCCTGTTTGATCTTTAGTAGAACTTTCGAGAAAAGAGGCAGAGGGGGAAAGGCATAAATTGAGAGGCTTTCCCAGGTGAAGGACAGGGCATCCACTTTCCAAGCTTGTCTGTGGGGAGTCCTTGTGCAGAATTTTCCCAATTGGTAGTTCTGAGAGGAGACAAACAGGTCTATCTCTGGGCTCCCCCATTTGCTTCTCAAAATGTTGAATATCTTTGGTTTCAGTTTCCACTCGTGTGGGTCCATGAGATTTCTGCTTAGGTCGTCTGCCAGTGAATTTAGCTTGCATGGCAGGAATTGAGCTTGTAGGTGCACTTGGAAGCTCAAGGTTGTGTTCCACAGAGCCATGGCTAGTCTGCAGAGAGGGTATGAGTGGGTTCCCCCCTGCTTGTTTATGTACCACATAACAGTGGCATTTGTTTGTCTTTACCAATAACTGTCCTGGAAGAATGTGGTCCTTGAAGGCTGTCAGAGAATTCTGTACAGCTAACATTTCTTTTTTATTGATATGCAGGTGCATTTGACTGGTTCCATTTGCCCTGAATGCACTGCCCTGCCAAGTGAGCCCCCCATGCATAGTCCGATGAGTCTGTTGTTAGGGTTTGGGAGGCAGGGGGTAGAGAGAACAGCAGTCCCTTGTTGTGGTGGATGGCTTCTGCCCACCAAAGGAATTCTGTCTTTATACAAGGAATGATAGGAATCATTGATTCCAGGTCCTGAGAATGTTGACACCATAGGCTTTTTAGATACCATTGTAGTTTCCTCACATGCAGTCTTGCATATGGAATTAGTAGAATGCAAGAGGCCATAAACCCCAGGACTTGCAGTATTTTCCTTGCAGATAGCTGGGTCTTTGTGGCCAGTAGTTTGAAGTAGGTTGTCAAATAAACTTGTTTCTCTGGCGTGAGGTAGGTCATCTGCGAAGTTGTATTCAAGCTTGCTCCCAGGAATACAATTTGTTGGCAGAGTACTAGGGGGGATATCTTTTCGTTTATGGTGTACCCCAGTGAGGTTAGCAGTTTCATTACAAATGCCAGATTTTAATAGTATGTCCTGACTTTCTGCGTGAATTAGACAATCATCCAGGTATGGGTATATTTGAATATTTCTTTGCCTGCAGAATGCAATGACTGGAGCTAGGCACTTTGTGAATACCCTGGGCGCAGTAGTTAAGCCAAAGGCAGTGCAGAGAAAGTAGAGTTGTGTACACTTACCATAAATGTAGATGTTCGAGTGTATTCACTGCTGCAGTCATTACATTTGGGGTAATCTGCTGACAGGTTGCCCTCAGTCGGCCTGAATTCCAAAGTCTTGGGTCCTGCATCGGTTGCTGTCTTCTCTTCCTATGACGTCAGGTCGTCAGGGGTATAAAACATGCAGCCGATGCCATTTTCTTTAGTTTTTCTTGCCCCCAATGTCAGGTGCCCCCAAAAAGGTAGCAATATTCTAAATATTTATACATACATACATGCATCAACATAAACTTTACCTTCATCTACAAGCAAATACACCACATAGGTTGGAGAAGATACAGTAGGAAAGATAAACTGCAGAATGACAGGGGGATGGCGGGAGGGTAATCTGGACTGCAACAGTGAATACACTCGAACATCTACATTTATGGTAAGTACACACAACTGTACTATGTTCTTCGTGTTTCACTGTTGCAGTCATTACATTTGGGTAGAGTCCCAAAGCTATGGTTGGGAAGCTGGAGCTAAATAGCATTAGGTGAGGCTATAAAGTACTGCAGTGGCAAAGCCTGCCCTGGACTTAGAGTAGAGAGGCAAATGGTAATGCTTTGTAAAGGTGTGAACAGAACTCCAAGTAGCAGCCTCTAGAATGTCCTTGGTTGGTACTCCTCTGAGAAAGGCTGCTGAGGTAGCTGCAGCCCTGGTGGAGTGAAACCTAATGCTCTTGGGCACAGGTTTGCCATGGTTTAAGTAGCAGAAACTGATGCAGTGGCTTATCCACTTTGAAATTGTCTGCTTTGAAATAGCCTTTCCTTCTGATCCTGCAGCATATGACACTAGTAATTGCTCATTTTTTCTTAGAGCTTTAGTCCTGCTCAAGTAGAATCTTAGCTGTCTGTGTACATCCAAGGAATGCAGAATTCTCCCCCCTTTGTTCTGCGGATTTGGATAAAAAGTTGGCAGATGAATTGTATGGTTAAGAGCCACACCGGAAACGGTTTTACCCAGACAGGGTGTCTCTGAGGGCATAAAAGTAGGATTTGCCCTCAGAGACACCCTGTCTGGGTAAAACATGACAAAAGGCCCTACAGCCATGAGGGCCTGCAGCTCTGAAACTCTTCTTGCTGAAGTAATTGCTAGTAGCAGAGCTGTCTTCCATGATAAGAACTTTATATCAGCGGTAGCAGCTGGTTCAAATGGAGGCAGGGTGAGCTTTTCCAACACGTAATTGAGGTCCCATGCAGGTAATGGTGATTTTCTAGGAGGCCTTAAATTTTTGGCTCCTCTAAGATACTGCTTTAGTAAAGGATGAGAAAAGATTGGTGGCTCTGTATTGTAATGAGCCGAAATGGCAGAGGCATGGATTTTGATTGATGAAAAAGATAGGCCTTTGTCAAGCATCTCAGTTAAGTATTATAATATCTAGGGAATATGCAGTTCTGCTGTATCAGTTCCTTGTGCTTGATTCCAAGCACATAATCTCTTCCATTTGTCAGCATAAGATTTTCTAGTACTAGGCCTTCTGGCTTCCAAAATGACATCCATCACAGATTTACTAAGAGGTGTCGTCTGTATGACTACAGGATTAGCCAGGTTCAGAGTCTCTTGTTGATTGTGCAGGATCTGATTGTTTTACTGGGACAGTAGTTGTGGTTTTTGAGGCAAGGTCCAAGCTGGGTATTGAGACAAGTTCCTTAGGATTGGGTATCAGTATTGGCGGGGTCAGTCTGGGACAATTAATATCATCTTTGGCTTCTCTTGTCTGACTTTTAGGAGGACCTTGGGTAGAAGAGGCAAAGGAGGAAAGGTGTAAACTGATTTTTCCAGCTTAAGGCTAGGGCGCCCACTTTCCATGCTCGTCTGTGATGAGTCCTTGTGCAGAATCTTTTCAGTTGACAATTTGGAGGAGAGGCAAATTGGTCTATGTCTGGGCTCCCCCTGAAGACTTGTGGATTTAGTTTCCACTTGTGAGGATCCATAAGGTTTCTGCTTAAATCATCTGCCAGAGTGTTTTGTTTTCCTGGCAGGAACTGAGCTTGAAGATTTATTTGGTGGGTCAAAAGCTGTGTCCCACAGTGTCATAGCTAATCTGCAAAGGAAGTATGAGTGTGTGCCCCCTTGCTTGTTTATATACCACATGACTATGGTGGTGTCCGTCTTTATCAGTAGTTGTCCTGGATGAAGTAAATCCTTGAAGGCTGTTAGGGCATTTTGAACAGCTAGCATCTCTTTCTGGTTGATATGTAGATGCATTTGATTTGGTGCCCATATGCCCTGAATGCATCTTCCTGCCATGTGGGCCCCCCAGGCATAATCTGATGAGTCTGTAGTTAAGGTTTGGCTGGCAGGGGGTTGAGTGAAGGGCCATCCCATGTTTTGGTGACAGGCCTTTGCCCACCATAAAAACTCCTGTTGCAGGCAGGGGATGAGAGGAATCATTGTTTCCAGACTGTGTGCATGTTGACTCCATAAACTTTTTAGGTACCACTGAAGTTTCCTCATATGCAGTCTTGTATATGGAATTAGTAGGATGCAGGATGCCATGAAGACCAGAGCCTGCAGAATTTGTCTTGCTGAAGACTGGGTTTTTTTGTTGCCATCAGTTTGAAGTAAGTAGTCAGTTGCCTTTGTTTGTCTGGCGTGAGGTAAGCCATCTGGGCAGTTGTATTCAAGCTTGCACCCAGGAATGTTATCTTTTGAGTGGGTACCAGTTGTGATTTCTTTTTGTTTATTGTGTACCTTAGGCATGTTCGAAGCCTTTTCACAAACGCCAGGTGTTGTAGAAGAGTGTCTTTGTTCTCTGCTTGAATGAGACAGTCGTCCACGTAAGGATATATTTTAATACTTCTTTGTCTGCAAAATGCAATTACTGGTGCCAGGCACTTTGTAAAGACCCTGGGGCGCAGTAGATAAGCCAAAGGGAAGTGCAGAGAATTGGTAATGCATTAAGCCAGCCTTGAATCTGAGGTATCTTCTGCACGACTCTTATTGGGACATGCAGGCATGCCTCTTTTAGGTCTAAAGTCACCAGCCAAGCATTCTTGCCCAGCATGGGCAGAAGCTGTTGCAGAGTGAGCATTTTGAATTTTGGAATGTCCAGGTATGTGTTATCGATAAATACAGTACTGGCCGCCAAGCCTTGTCCTTTCTGGGTACCAAGAACAGTCGAGTAAAAACCTTGTCCTTTTTCCTGTTCTGGTACTGTCTGAATGGCCCCCATATCCATGAGAGACGTAACCTGTTTCTGTGCCTCTGCCCATTGTTTTTTTGGCAGATCTGGCCAACCATTTGTCAATGGCAGATTGTGGAAATGGAATATGTATCCCTGTGATACGATGTTTAGTACCCACTTGTCCTGGGTTATTAACTGCCAATTTTGAGCAAAAAGTGCTAATTTTCCCCCTATGGGTTCTGCCAAACAATAAGTGCTTGGCGTAGGCAGAGGGAAGTCATTGGAATTGCTTTCTGTAGGTTTGCGCTTTATCTCCTCCAGATTTGGAGGTGGATGCGCCCCATTGCTTTGACCTTTATGAGTCTTGAGCCTGGTACCTGGAACCCTTAGGGCGTCTGGATTTACACCTTTGAGCTCTGTCTGACACAGGAAAGGACCAATTTTTTGTAGGTCAGTGTCTACTGAATCTAGGTGGCTGCACTTGTAAGAAATCTTTAACAGTTTGCATAGACTTTGCTTTGTCTTCCATTTTCTTTAAAACCTCCTCTGCCTTAACACCAAGCAGAGAATCATGCTGTAAAGGTGCATCTAGCAATTTAGCTTTAACATGATGAGGCAAATTTTGTTCCTTTAACCAGGCTTGCCTCCTAATAACAGATCCAGTAACTGCGACCCTGCAGGAGGCCTCTAAAGAATCAAAACCACACTGCAAAGTATGTTTTCCAACTTGTTCAGCTACATGCAATAATTCCTGCAATTCCTTATTTTCTGCACATTCTGAAATCAACATCATTTTCTGTTTCAACAATCCCATAACATGTTGTTGGTACTTAAGCATATGAAATTGACAGTTTAAGGCCCTGATTGCCAAGGCTGCAGATGTATAAACCTTTTTTCCCTGTCTAGTGCCCTTGAATCTCTGTCGGAGGGGGTAGGGTTTTTTTGCTGTTGAGGCCTTAACTCCCTTTGGACCCTGTGAAATTGTTTCAGGATCAGTAGCGGGGTTTCTAAATAAATTTTATGAGAGTCAGGGACCCTGTAATACCTGTCAGGCGTACTGGGAGCCGGAGGTAAGGAGTCAGGGGTCAAGCTTGACTCCGAAAACACATCATCCACAATGTCTAAAACAGGGGGAATGGCTAAAGGCTTGTGCTGAGGGAGAAGGAAATCCCCGAGCCTCTTTTTTGATTCTGAGAAGTCTTGACTCTCCCAGTAAAAATGCTCCCTCAACGTATGCAAGGTTTCTCCAAATAAATAATCCTCAGGAGGAGATGCAGATGGAATAGACTTCCTCAGCATCAGAATCCTCATAGGGAGGTAAAGATAATTCCTGATCAGAAGAGAAATCAGAAGAAATAGAAACCTGATCTGAGCATTCATAGTCAGTGTCTTGCCAAGGCCTCTTATCTGGAGGGGGATGGGTACCCCCGAACAAGGTAATAAGGTCTTCAAGCCATTTTGATCATCTGCTTTTAGGCATAGAGGCCTGTGCACGTGGCTCAGGCATCATTTTTTTTAGTTTTAGAAGGTGTCTTTGCCTCTGGTTTTGCAGCTTTCGTCGGTGTGATATAAAAATGTTAAGGTCTGAATACACCCTCAGAAGCCGGTGCCTGCTCAGCGGCTCCAGACCCATCCGAGGGAGATACACCTGTCGGTCCAATACCTTGAGTATCTTGCAGCATGCCGGACTCCACATGGGTGTCGGTAGAGGCCTGTGACTTGAAGGTAGCGGGTATCGGGGCAGTGAAAGCACCTCACCGAGTACCAGCGAACTGGCAACTGGCTTAGGAGAAGCTTTGTCATCGGTTTTGGATCTCGACTGCCTTTCTCTGTCCTTTTCTTTGCGTTTTTTATGTACTCCGGTAGTCGGATTGCTATCTGACGACATTTCTGGGTAGTTACATCTGTTTCCAAAATACTCAGAAGCAAAAATATACCGACGCTTAATAGTGCGTTGGTTAAATCTAACACAAGACAGCCAAGCACGTTGTGATCAGGGCCTAGACAAGGAATACATTATAAATGGAAATCCTTATGAGGTATTTGCTTCCCACAAGTAATACAATTATTAACTTTTTCTGACATTGGTAAAAGGCAAGAAAAAAGTTTCCCCGACGGGGCACTTAGCTTTAGTGAAGACTTCGGTTCTGAAACTCAAACTCGAATATTTCAGTAGTCGGCCGACCGGCACTTGCAAAATGCTTCTGCTTCAGGCACTGCGTGGCAAGAAAGACTGAAGAAAATGGCGTCTGCTGCATGTTTTATACCCCTGACAACCTGACGTCATGGAACAGAAGACAGCAACCGATGCAGAACCCAAGACTTTGGAATTGAGGACGACTGAGGGCAACCTGCCAGCAGATTACCCCAAATGTAATGACTGCAACAGTGAAACACGAAGAACATCTGATAGTGTATGTAGCCTGCTCTGAAGCGTAGGTATTTTCTGCAAGATTCCCTTACTGGGATGTGCAGGTAAGCCTCCTTTAAGTCCAATGTTGCCAACCAGGCATTTTTGCCTAGCATGGGAAGCAGCTGATGAAGAGTTAAAATTTTGAATTTTGGGATTACCAAAAAGGTGTTTAGGATAGACAGGTCCAGGACAAGTAGTCAGGAGTTGTTTTTTCTGGGTACCAGGAAAAGTCTTGAGTAAAAACCTTGTCCCCATTCCTCTTCTGGGACAGGTTGAATAGCCCTGATACTTAGAAGAGACAGAACCTGCTGTGAGCCTCTGCCACTGATTTGGAGGTAGGTCTGGCCAACCGTTTGGAGTTAGTAAGGTGTGGAAGTGGAATCTGTATCCTTGGGAAACTATATTTAAAACCCATTTGTCTTGGGTAATGAGTTCCTAGTTTTTTGCATGCAGGGTGATCTTTCACCCTAAAGGAGCAGTCAGTTCAGCAGGGCTTGGAAGGTTTAAGGTTAAGTCATTGTGACAGTTTACCATAGGGGGTGTCTTACTACTTCCAGCTTTGGAAGTGGGAGCCCCCCACTGCTTAGGCCTGTGAGTACCTTGAGATTGTAGCCTAGGTGTTCTGCTGTTCCTGGGTTTGGACTGAGAAGGCCTGGAAGAGATAGAAAAGGACCAATTCTTAGAAGGCCAATGCCTATTAAATCTGGGAGGCTGTACTTGCAGGAAATCAGTTTGCATAGATTTAGATTTTTCCTCCATCTTTTTAAGTACTACTACTGCTTTTGCATAGATTTAGATTTTTCCTCCATCTTTTTAAGTACTACTACTGCTTTACCAAACAGGCGGTCTTGGTTTAAGGGAGCATCCAGTAATTTAGCTTTAACGTGATCTGGCAAAGTTTGCTCCTTAAGCCAACCATGCCTTCTAAGAACAGACCCAGTGACAGCAGCCCTGCAGGATGCCTCTAAGAAGTCAAAACCACAATGCAAAGTATGTTTACCAACTTGTTCAGCAGAATGCATTAAATCCTGTAATTCTTTATTTTCAGCACAGTCAGGAATCAACATCAATTTCTGTCCAAGTAATCCAATAATATGCTGCTGATACTTCAATATATGAAACTGTCAGTTTAAGGCCCTAATGGCCAAAGTAGCAGAAGTGTATACCTTCTTACCCCAACTGTCCAGGGCCATGGAATCTTTATCGGGGGGGTAGGGTTTTTGGCAGTAGTAGCCTTAATGCCTTTGGGTCCCTGTGAAATGGTCTCTTGGTCCGCAGTGGGAGTCTTCAAGAGGAACTTGTGAGAGTCAGGTACTCTAATACCTGTCAGGTTTCCTGGGAGCTGGAGGGAGAGTGTCTGTGGCCAGGCTAGATTCCAAGAAGGCATCATCTACAGTGTCCAGTACAGGAGGGATAGCAAAAGGCCTGTGTTGAGGTAGGAGTAAGAATTCCCCAAGCCTCTTTTTGGAGTCAGAGTAATCCTGGCTTTCCCAGCGGAAATGCTCCCCAAGAGTGTGCAAAATTTCTCCAAAAGAAAAATCTTCTGGAGGGGAAGCAGAGGGTATGGAGTCCTCTGCAACAGAATCCTCATAGGTAGATAAGGGCAAATCCTGGTCATCAGAAGAAACAGAAATTTCAGAATCCTGATCAGAAGAATCAGAAGGAAAATCAGTTCTAGGTCATTTGTTTTTTAGGCATATGGACCTGACCATGCGGTTTGGATGCCTGTTTTCTAGACGTGGATCGAGTTTTAGGCCTTGAAGAAGAAGAAGGCGTCGGTTTGATATGCAAGTCCGTAGGCCTGAATACACCCTCAGAAGCCGGTTCCTGCACAGCGGCTCCAGACCCATCCAAGGTAGAGACATCCGCAGGTTCCATAGTCGAAGAAGCTTCTCGCCGCATAACGGACTCCGAATGGGTCTCAGTAGAGCCCTGCAAATCTGAAGTAGCAGGTATCCGGGGCTGCGAAAGTGCCTCACTAAGTACCAATGAACTGGCGACTGGCTTAACAGAAGCGTTGTCAGCAGCTTTGGACCTATGCGGTCTGTCTCTCTCTTCATCTATGTTTTTTCGGAATGTCGGTAGTTGGATCGCTTACCGAAGCCATTTCTGGATAATTAAACCGAGTACCAAAGTAGTTAGAAGCAAAAATGAACCAACGACAAACAGTTCAAGGATTCAATAAGGCACAAAACCGACAGCGAGGGACGTCATGGTCAGGGCCTAAGCAAGGAATGCAGTATGAATGAAAATCTTTATGAGGTATTTGCTTTCCACAAGAAATACAATTGTTAACTTTTACTGACATTGATTTAGAGCAAGAAAAAGGATCCCTAACGGGGTATGTAGCTTTTTTGAAGACTTTGGTTCTGAAACTCGAAAATGAAAATTTCAGGAGTCGGCCAACCGGCACTTGCGAACTGCTTCTGCTTCGGGCACCGCACGGCAAAAAAGACTGATGTAATGGCATCGGCTGCATGCTTTATATCCCTGACTACCTGATGTCATGGAAGATGAGACAGCAACCGACGCAGGATCCAAGACTTTGATAATCAGGCCGACTGAGGGCTACCTGTAAGCACATAACCCAAATGTAATGACTGCAACAGTGAAACATGAAGAACATCTAGGGGCTGGCTAGGATGCCCTGCAAGACTGCAGAGGTAAACCCTACCCTGGATTTGGAGAAGAGAGGCAGGTGGTAATGTTTGGTAAAAGTGTGAACAGATGTCCAGGTGGCAGCGTCCAGGATGTCCCTGGTGGGGACTCCTCTGAGAAAAGCTGCTGAGGTGGAGGCTGTTCTGGTGGAGTGAGTCCTGACCCCCCTGGGGGAATCTTCCCATGCTGCTTGTAGCAGAAATGAACACAGTGTGCTATCCATTTGGAAATGGATTGTTTGGAGATGGCTTTGCCTTCTACCTCTGTAGCAAAGCTAACCAGCAACTGATCAGACTTTCTGAAGGATTTACTCCTGTCTAGATAGAATCTGAGCTGTCTGTGCACATCTAGGGAGTGCAGGATCCTTTCCCCCTTGTTCTGGGGATTAGGAAAAAAGGTGGGCAAATGAATGGATTGGTTGAGAGCCACACTGGATACCACCTTGGGCATGAAGGATGGGTTAGTTCTGAGGGAGACCCTGTCAGCACGGAAGATGATGAAGGGTTCCACAGTCATGAGCACTTGCAGCTCAGAGACTCTTCTGGCTGAAGTGATGGCCAGAAGGAAAGCTGTCTTCCAGGAGAGAAATTTTAGCTCTGCAGAAGACGCTGGTTCGAAAGGGGGCAGGGTGAGCTTTTCCAACACAGAGTTAAGGTCCCAAGCTGGGGTTGGTGCTCTTCTGGGTGGCCTCATGTTGCTAACCCTTCTTAGGAACTGTTTGATCAAAGGGTGCGAGAAAAGGGGCTGCTCAGTGGGGAAATGAGCAGAGATAGCAGAGACATGAATTTTTATAGAGGAGAAAGAGAGGCCACTGTGTAGTAGGTCAGCTAAGTAATCCAGAATGAGAGGGAGAGAGGGAGGGAGGGAGGGCTGTTCTGTATTGGCTCCCTTAGCCTGGATCCAGGTGCAGAACCTTTTCCATTTGTCAGCATAAGACTTTCTAGTGCTAGGGCATCTGGCCTCACATATAACATCTAAAACCGGTTTACTAAAGTTGGCAGATTGATCCGGGGTTAGGCAATAAGCCAAGCTGCCAAATTGAGTGTTTGCAATTGGGGGTGCATGAATTCCCCTTCCCCCAGGTCAGGGGGTTTGAAATCTGAGGAAGATGCCATAGTGGCAGTGGGGACAGCTTGCGCAGTAAGGGGTACCAGTGCTGGCGAGGCCAGTCTGGAGCTATAAGAATTGTCCTTGGTTTTCCCCCCTTTATTTTGAGCAGTACCCTGGGGATGAGAGGTAATGGAGGAAAGGCATAGACCGACAGATTGACCCAGGGGAAGGAGAGGGCATCCACTTTCCAAGCCATGCAGTGATGCTCCCTGGTGCAAAATTTGATGAGGTGATGGTTGGTGTGGGAGGCAAAGAGGTCGACCTTCGGGGTGCCCCATTTCTGAGTTATTAGGGTGAAGGTTTGTCTGTTGAGCTGACACTCGTGTGGGTCCAGAAGATTTCTGTTTAATTGGTCTGCCAGAGGGTTGAGAGAACCTGGTAGGAACTGTGCTAACAGGTGCAGTTACATGGCAGAGGCTGTGTGCCAAAGGATCATGGCCAGCCTGCACAGAGGGTAGGAGCGAGTCCCTCCCTGCTTGTTGATATACCACATCACAGTAGTGTTGTCTGGTTTGACCAGGAGAGCCCATGGAGAGAGAAGAGGTTTGAAAGCTATCAAGGCGTGCAGGACGGCCATCATCCTTTTTTTGATGATGTCCAGAGGGATTTGCTGTGGGGCTCCATCGGCCCTGTATGCACTTGCCATCCAGGTGTGCACCTCAAGCATAGTTTGATGTATCTGTGGTGAGGGTCTGGCCGGTAGGGGGTGGTGAGAAAGGCAGTCCTTTGTTGTGGGAGCATGCTGTTGCCCACCAAAGAAAATCTTTTCTGAGGCAAGGAATTATATCTCAAGGTCTTGAGAGTGTAGACACCAAAGGCTTTTTAGGTACCACTAAAGTTTCCTCATATGCAGTTTGGCATATGGAATGAGTAGAATGCAAGATGACATGAACCCCAGAGCTTGCAGGATCTTCCTTGCAGATAACTGGTGTCTGGTGGCTAGTTCAGAGAAGTAGGCTGTCAGGAAAATTAGTTTTTTCTGATGTAAGGAATGCCATCTGGGATGCTGTGTCCAGGCTTCCTCCCAGGAAGATAATCCTTTGGGTGGGCACCTGTTTGGATTTCTTTTCGTTGACTGTGTACCCTAGGGAAGTTAGTAGGGTCTTTTGCAAACGTCGGGTGCTTAAGCAGCTTTTCCTGGCTGTCTGCCTGAATAAGGCAGTCATCTAAGTATGGGTAAAGCTGGATATTCCTTTGTCTGTAAAAGGCAATGGGCGGAGCCAGACATTTTGTGAAAACTCTGGGAGTAGTAGATAAGCCAAAGGGAAGCACAGAGAACTGAAAGTTTTGAGATCCTGCCCTGAAACGGAGACATTTCCTGCATGATTCCCTGATAGGAATGTGAAGGTAGGCCTCTTTTAGATCTAGGATGGCTAGCCAATCGTACTTGGAGATTATGGGTAGCAGCTACTGGAGGGTGAGCATTTTGAATTTTGGGATCACCAGGAAGGTGTTGAAATGGATAGATCGAGGATGGGGTGCCAGGTGCCCTCTTTTCTGGGCACCAGAAAAAGTCTGGAGTAGAAACCTTGGCCTATCTGTTCTGCAGGAATTTGCTCTACTGCCCTCATAGAAAGCAGGGAAGGGATTGGCTTTTGAGCCCCTGCACACTGGTTTGGAGGTAGATCTGGGAACCCTTTTAGGGTTGGAAGGGTGTGCAAGGAAAATCTGTATCCCTGAGACACTATGTTGAGAACCCAGTGGTCGTTGGTAATGATGGCCCAGGTGCTTGCGTGAAAGGAGAGTTTTCCTCCTAGGGTAAGTGAGTGTGGGCAGAGGGAAGGGGTGGGGGAGGTGATTCATTGTGAGTTTTTACCATAAGGGGGAGTGGTTTATAACTCCCTGGTTTTGAAGTGGAGGTAGTCCACTGCTTAGATCTCTGCATTGTCTGTGACTGCTGTCTGGGGGGGGGGGGGGTCTGGTTCCCCGGAGCCTGGGCTGGGCTAGCTTAGTTGGAGCAGGAAAGGACCAGTGCTTGGTGGGACAATGCCTGCTGAACCTGGGTGGCTGGACTTGCAGGAAATCCTTCACTGTCTGCATAGATTTTGCTTTTTCTTCCATCTTTTTTAAGACCTCTTCTGCCTTAGTGCCAAATAAGTTGTTTTTGTGCAAGGGGGCATCCAACAATTTAGATTTGACATGGTCTGGCAGGGGCTGTTCCTTAAGCCATGCATGCCTTCTAATGACAGATCCAGTGACTGCTGCCCTGCAAGAAGCTTCTAGGGCATCAAAACCACAGTGCAGGGCGAGTTTAGTTACTTGACTTGCAGAATGCATGAACTCTTGTAATTCTTTAGATTCTGCACAAGCAGGAAAAGATTTTTTGTTTGAGGAGTTCCAGGGTATGTTGCTGAAATTTTAGCATATGGAATTGACAATTTAGTGCCCTGATAGCAACAGTAGCTGAGGTGTATACTTTTTTACCCCATCTGTCTAGTGCTCGGGAATCCCTATCTGAGGGGTTGGGATTCTTAACAGAGGTTGCTTTAATCCCTTTAGGTCCTTGAGAAATTACCTCAGGGTCAGCAGTAGTTTTTAAAAAGAAATTTGTGTGCGTCAGGGACTCTATAGTACCTGTATGGTTTTATGGGTGCAGGAGGGAGGGTGTCAGGAGTCAAGCTGGATTCCAGGAAAACATCATCCACAACATCCAGGACTGGGGGGATGGCCAAGGGTCTGTGCTGTGGAAAATCGAAGAATTCCTTGAGTCTCTTTTTAGACTGAGAATAGTCTCGACTCTCCCATTGGAAATACTCCCTTAAGGTATAAAGGGTTTCCCCAAAGGAAAAATCCTCTGGGGGAGAGGCTGAAGGGATGGAATCCTCTGCAACAGAATCCTTATAAGTAGAGAGTGGTTGCATGTCTTCATATTCAGATGCATCAGAGTCATCTGACTCTTGTTCAGACAAAACTACAGAGGATAGATCTCTTCCTTTTAGAGGGGGTAGCTTGGCTTCCCTGATCAGCATGATAAGGTCTTCTGCCATTTTAAGCATTTGAGACTGAGGCAAGGAAGCAGGTGCCTGAGACTGGGTCGTCGTTTTTTTGGGTATGGTTCTTACCATAGGCTTAAGAAACTCGGTCATTTTCGAAAGAACAGTAGTTGTGAAAGAAGTCGTCGGTTTGTGTCGAGAATCTATAGTGTGAAGGACTTCCTTGGAAGCCGGTGCCTGCTCATCGGCTCCAGACCCATCCAAGGTAGAAACAACCACAGGATCCTTAGTCAAATAAGAGTTTTGTGGCATACCGGACTCCGAAATGATCTCGGTAGCAGCCTGCGTATCCACAGAAGTGGGCATCAAGGGCTGCGAAAGCACCTCACTGAGGACCGGAGAAGTGATGACTAGCTTAACAGAAGCATCGTCAGTAGGTTTGGACCTGTGTGGTCTATCTCTGTCTTTACCTTTATGTTTTTTCAGAAGATCTCCATTTGGATGGCTTACTGAAGCCATATCGGAATTCGGCAGGCGAAACTCAGGAAGCGGCTGACCGGCACTCATGAGAACTGCTTCTGCTTCGGGCTCCATGGCAAGAAAGACTGGTGTAATGGCGTCAGCTGCCTTACTTCATACTACTGACGTGACATCAGTCATGAAGCAATAGCAACCGACACAGAAATACTAAGCCTCTGGTATTCGGGCCGGCCGAGGGCTACCCTGGCAGGGATAACCCAAATGTGATGACTGCAAAAGTGAAACACGAAGAACATCTGGACCAGAGCTGTCCAGTGCCAAGGCTCCAAAGGTCAGGGATGGATCCAATAACACTGGAGTAGATTCTGGCCCCGGGGATCTGACAATGACGCTTTGCCTCTAGGACCCATTCTGATCTAAAGGAACAGGGACAAAACTGGTCAGAGATGCTGCTGGAGTCGAGGAAGTGATTTTCTTATATCAGACTTTGGACTTGTCAGAGCGATCAGAACCTGGGTCTCTGAATCCAAAGGACGGATCGGAGGAGGGTGTAGTACTGTGAGAGCAGTGGCCTGAAGACTCACAAATCCAACAGGGAATGGAGCCGAGATGACCCCAATCCGGATCCAAGCTCGGAGAAGTTTTCTCATCATCCTAGCCATATCAGCTTCAGAAAGATTTCTGGAGGAACTGGAGGATGTGGTACATTGGGGCCTACAGTGCTTTTTGGGAGTTTGCAAAAAGAGGAAATGGAGCCTGGTGGAGACCAGATTCAAAATCAACTTTGGGGAGCAAGTTCTTGCAGTATGTAAAGTATACTGGGTTTCGGATCAGAGGGCTTGGGATCTGAAACCTGAACTGTGGGGCTTGCTGAAATAATGAACGGATCTGAAGCTTTAGGATCCAAAGATTTTAGAACCAAGGAGGGTGCCTTTGGGTCCAAGAATGTCAGCGCCAGTATTTCTGCAAATTTCGGAGGTGGTTCTGTGAAGTCCTGGGGGTCTTCAATGGGGAGCACTTTCTATGCTCTGAAAAAGTTTTAGAGCTTTTACTGGGGGGGTTGGAGCCCCTGGAGAAGATGTTACTGAAGGAGGAAGATGATCTTTCACTATAAGTTTGCTTAATCTATCAGCTAATCCCCTTGTGTTAAAAGCAGCACATATAGAGCAGATGGTGTTTAAATGGACTGCTCCAAGATAATAAACACACTCCTTGTGGGCATCCAATTTAGGGATTTTATACCCACAAGAAGTGCATTTTTTTTAAAACCTGTCTGCTTGTCAGCCATGCTAATAAAAATCCAAAAAACAACTCACAGACTTATTAGGAACAAAAGAAGCACGGCCGCTGGTAATCCTAAATCACACCACTGTATTACTCCTGTAGAATTCAATTAAAAAACATCCAAATACATACAAATGACAAGCGCTTTCTTTTAAAGGCATTCTAAGACTCCTTCAGATAACAAGAATCCATTCATTCAGCCATTTTATACAAAAAGTCATATGACCATCTTGTGCCAACATTTTTAAAGTGGCCTAGTTATAAAATCAGCAAGTGGTTGCCTATACATCATAAAAATGCATTGTTGCTATGTAAAACAAATAAAATCCAACGCTTTTATTTTAAAACACAAAAAATAATTAACATAAATCAAACAAGTGTCTTTCAACACTGATAAGCTTTTAGCTTCAAAATACCATTTACAGATGTAATGTCATTTAAACCAGGGTAGTTGGATGCATTTAGGCGGAATTGCCATAGGACTTCTTTCCTTTACAAGAACAACCTCCAAGGACCACCTCAAGGGTTTGGACTCAGTTTCTTAAGCACAATAAACTTAAAAAGTGTGCTCTGGAAAAATCTTGAGATGTCTCAACAAGGCACTAACTTTATTGCCTGTTCTAACAGCATAAGACTGTTCATACATTCTTTCTTTCAGTGTCCGTTGGTTTTGCCTATTTAAAATGCTGTACAATTTTGACACATACTACTCCTTTTGTCAGGCAATTAAATTTACCACTAATTGTGCAAGTTTTCCCATTAATAAGGCATGTGTTAGTACACATATCTTTACAAAAATTATATGTTGCACATCTAAACATTCCATTGTTGTGTGTGTTATGTGCGTGTTTGTGGTTGATTTCAAAGAAGTGTTTTAAATTAGTGCCTCTTTCTTTCTGAGTCTAAGCATTCATGTGCAATAGACTAATGCTTGTTCAGTACCCATTTAATAAATCAATGGTCAGTTGAATACACAGTGATAAAACTACAATTAAAAGGAGGTTCTATTCTCAGGGGTAACTAAAAAGTACAGTTTTGTACCTACCATAAATGTAGATGTCCGAACTGGATAGCATCTGCAGTCATAACAACTGGGGGTTGTCCTGTCGTCAGGAAGCCCTTCAGTCGGCCGGATTCCAAAGTCCAGGTCCGGCTTCGGCTGATGTCGCACTTCACCCGACGTCATCTCTGTTGGTCTTCGGGTATAAAGGCATCAGCCGACGCCATTTTCATCAGTGTTTCTTGCCCCAGATGCCAGTAGCCCTCTTGAAGGCTAAAATTTGGATAGATGCCAATGTTTCCAAAAAGATAGAGGTAAACACAAAAATAAGCATGTATGTACATATATACAAACAAATACACCATAAAAGACTCCCCCACCAGCTAGCTATTAGGAGGGTAAACACCCTAGGAGTACCACAAAGGGAAGGAGGGAGGGTAATCCTGACTGCAGATGCTATCCAGTTCGGACATCTACATTTATGGTAGGTACAAAACTGTACTATGTCCTTCATGGATGCATCTGCAGTCATAACAACTGGGTAGAATACCATAGCCAACTAGGGGAGGAGGATAAAAGTAGATTATGGTGTGTTTAGGATCCCTTGCAGTACAGCAGTGGCAAACCCTGCTCGGGATCTGGAATATAGAGGCAAATTATAATGCTTGGCAAATGTATGCACGGAGGTCCAAGTAGCCGCCTCAATAATGTCTTTGGTTGCCACTCCTCGTAAGAAGGCTGTGGTAGTGGCTGTTGCCCTTGTAGAATGAGGTCTTATGTTCTGTGGAATTGGTTTTCCATGGAAGGAGTAACAGAATCGTATGCAATTTCCTATCCATTTGGAGATTGTCTGTTTGGAAATAGCTTTTCCTTCCCTTCCTGCTGCATAGGCTACAAAAAGTTGGTCAGTCTTTCTGCTACTTTTTGTTCTGTCCAAGTAGTAGCGCAGCTGTCTATGTACATCCAAGGTATGCAGTATTCTTTCCCCTCTGTTTTGTGGGTTGGGAAAGAAGGTAGGTAGGTGGATTGCCTGGTTTAAAGACACTCTGGATACCACCTTAGGCATAAATGTAGGATTAGTCCTCATGGACACTCTATCTTGGTGGAAGATTAGGAAGGGTTGCACTGCCATTAAGGCCTGTAGTTCTGAAACCCTCCTTGCTGAAGTAATTGCCAGTAGGAAAGCAGTTTTCCATGACAGGTGTTGTAGGTCTGCTGTTGCTGCTGGTTCAAAGGGTGATAGTGTCAACTTTTCTAGCACAAAGTTTAAGTCCCAAGCTGGTAATGGTGGTTTCCTTGGAGGTTTTACATTCTTGATTCCTCTGAGGAACTGCCTGAGCAAAGGTGAAAAACAGGTGGATCAAAGCTGTATTCTGCTGAAATAGCTGATGCATGTGTCTTGATGGAGGAGTAGGACAGGCCTGAATGAAGAAGTTCGGCCAAATACTCCAGAATGTTAGGCATATCTATGTTTGACACATCTTTTCCTCTTTCAGTACTCCAAATGACAAACCTTTTCCATTTTCCAGCATAGTTCCTTCTTGTTGAAGGTCTGCGTGCTTCAAGAATAATGTCTTTAACTCTTTGGGAAAGTTCTGGATTAGCTGCTGCTATGTGATGTTCCATGCAGTCAGTTGCAAGCGTTTTAGGTTTGGATGTATGATGCTGTAGTTGTTCTGAGTTAACATCAAAGGCATCAGGGTATTGGCCACATATTGTTCGAGACATGCTCCTCAGCAGTGGGTACCAGTGTTGTCTTGGCCAGTTTGGAGCTATCAGGATTATCCTTGGACGTTCTTCCTTGATTTTTAGTAGTACTTTGTGTATCAAGGGAAGAGGTGGGAATGCATATGCTGTTAGGCCTTTCCAGCTGAAGGAGAGCGAATCCACTTTCCATGCTAGTGGGTGGAATGTCCTTGTGCAGAATTTTTTGAGCTGATGATTGAGAGGTGATGCGAATAGATCTATCTGAGGCATTCCCCATTTCTTTGAGATGGTCTTGAAGATGTCCGGGTGCAGCTTCCATTCGTGGGCATCCGATGTGGTTCTGCTTAATATGTCTGCTAGAGTATTTTCTTTTCCGGTACAAATATTGCCTGTAACTGGATGTTGTAGCTGAGTGCCAGGGTCCACAGCTCCAAAGTCATTCTGCATAGGGGGTATGAATGAGTGCCTCCCTGTTTGTTGATGTACCACATGACTGTGGTGTTGTCTGTCCTTATCATCAACTGGCCCTCTTTGAGAAATGGTCTGAACTTTTGGATTGCCAGTTTTACTGCCAGCATTTCTTTTAGGTTGATGTGCAGGTGAAGTTGATCCTGTGTCCACAATCCTTGCACGCATTTGTCCAGCATGTGGGCCCGCCATCCTAGGTCTGAAGCGTCTGTTGTGATGGTCTGGCTTGCTTGACATCTGCGAAAGGGTAGGCCTGGGTTTGACTGGCATGCCTGAGCCCACCATAGGAACTCCTGTTTTAAGCATGGAATTAGTGGGATTTCTGTTTCTAGGCTGTGTCGGTGTTGGGACCATAAATTCTTTAGGTACCACTGTAGTTTTCTCATATGTAGTCTGGCAAATGGGACCAAGATTATGCATGATGCCATGAAGCCCAAGACCTGCAGTACTTTTCTTGCTGTTAACTTGTTCAGTTTTGTTAGTGCCAAGAAGTAAAGAGGAGTTCTTTTGTTTTTCTGTAGTTAGGAATGCCATTTGTTTTACTGTGTCCAATTCAGCCCAAGAATGTCCTTGTTTGGGATGGTATCAGCCTTGACTTTTGTAAATTGACTGTGTATCCCAGTGCTTGTAGCAAGTAAATGACCCTTTGTCAATCTGTTGTCAGCTTGCTTTTGTTGTCCCCTTGTAGCAGGCAGTCGTCCAGGTATGGGTAAATTTGAATTCCCTGTAGTCTGCAATGGGCGATTACTGATGCCAGGCATTTTGTGAATACTCTGGGCGCAGTAGATAAGCCAAAGGGCAATGCTGAGAATTGATAGTGCTCTGATCCTGCAAGAAATCTGAGGTATCTTCTGCAGATTGGTCGAATGGGGACGTGCAGGTATGCCTCCTTGAGATCTAGAGTTACCAGCCAACACTCCTTGCCCAGCATGGGAAGAAGTTGCTGTAGGGTCAGCATTTTGAATTTTGGGACAATGATGTATGTATTTAAGGTGGACAGGTCGAGAATTGGTCTCCAACTTTTTTCCTTTCTTGGAACTAGGAATAGTCTGGAGTAGAACCCCTTTCCTTGCTCTGCTGTTGGCACTCTTTCCACAGCTCTCATGTTTGCTAACTCCATTATCTGTTGTAGAGCCTCTGTTTTTTGATTTGGAGGTAGATTTGGCATTCCTCTTTTGACTGGTGAAGTGTGGAAGTGGAACCGGTAACCTTGATCTATGGTTTGTAAAATCCACTTGTCTTTTGTTATATAGTGCCAGTTCTTTGAAAATAAGGTTAACTTTCCGCCTAGAGGAGCTGCTATTTATTCCCTGGTAGGCGGATTTAGGGTTAAGTCACTGTGGTTGTGTTGATGTAGTGGCAGTGGTTGTGTCTGTGCCTCTGTTGTTACCTTGCCACTGTCGTCCTCTGTAGGCACCTCCTCTGGATTGGTTTCTGCCTCTGGAGCGTCTATTCCTGCCCCTTTGAGATCTTGTGGAGTCAGGAAAGGACCAATTTTGGCAGGCCAGTTCCTGCTAAACCTTGGGGTTGAACCTGCAAGAAATCTTTAACCGTTTGAACAGATTTTGCCTTTTCTTCCATTTTCTTCATAACCTGCTGGGCAGGTGTACCAAACAAACTTGTCTTATCCATAGGAGCATCTAGCAACTTAGCTTTAACATGATCCGGTAAAGCTTGCTCCTTTAGCCATGCATGCCTTCTTATCACTGTGCCAGTCATGGCTGATCTAAATGAAGCCTCCAGTGCATCATAGCCACATTTTAAGGAATGGTTACTAACCTGTTGTATGTTATTTACCATTTCTAATACATATTTCTTATCAAGAGATTCATCAGTGGTTAGCTTTTTAGTTAACTGATCAAGCATAAACTCTTGGTATTGTATCATGTGAAACTGACAGTTTAAAGCTCTAGCTGAGAGAGTAGCTGAAGTGTAGACCTTTTTACCCCATCTGTCTAATGACCTTGCTTCCCTTTCAGAAGGAATAGGGTTTTAGCTATGGTCGCTACTGCCTTGGGACCCTGGGATATAGTTTCGGGTCTGCAAGTGGGGCCTTGTAAAGGTGGTGATGAGTATCTGGCACCCTGTAAAATCTGTCTGGTTTGGCAGGGGCTGGGGGTAAAGAATCTGGAGCGGAGCAGACATCATTGAATGCATCATCCACCACAGAGAGAACAGGAGGTATAGCTAAGGGCCTGTGCTGTGGAAGGTGCAGAAAGGTCCTAAGTCTTTTTCTGGAGTCTGAAAAATCCTGTTGCTGCCATTGGAACTGCTCTCGCATGGCATGTAAGGTTTCCCCAAAGGAGAATTCTTCTGGTGGGGAAGCAGCTGGAATGGATTCTTCAGCATCAGAATCTTCAAAATTGGAGAAAGGAGCCTCTGGCTGGTCAGTTATGTCTGATTCATCGGCAGAATCATCAGAGGACACTGGCTCAGGGGGCTCTGCCCTAGGTCTCTTCTCTGGGGGCTGAGAGGCCCTGTCTGGGTGAGATTGAGATCCTCTAATTAATGAAATTAAATCTTCTGCCAGAGTAAGCATTTGAGAACTAGAAGAGTGCCTGGTTGTAGGAGGTTTAACAGGCACTGTTTTAGTAGTCTTGGCTGCTTTAGCCCTGGCGAAGGCCTTAATGGACATGGCTGCTGGAGGCCTAGCAGCACCACGTGCTGGGATAGAGACATCCAAGGGAATGGTGTGTGATAAGTCAGTGGCAACCACCGTAGTGGATAAAATTTCTGAGGCCGATTCAAGAGTGGTAGCAGGGGCCTCAGTTGTAGAGATAGATTCAGCTGTACTTTGATCAGTTTTCTCGGTTTCTGCCGAAACCGAGACACTCGCGGTTTGCTTAACCATGGTTTCGGCCGAAACCGCGGACCGCGAGTGTCTGTCTTTATCTTTGCGTTTTTTGGCAGATTGGGTAGTCGGAGGATCCGACGGCATAATGTACGCAAAATCAGAACCGAAAAACTGTTCTGCAAACTCCGACCGACGCCTAAGCGTTCGTCGGTTGAAAGAAGCACAGGCCGAACAGGCTGCTACGTCGTGGGCTGGGCCTAAACAAGGCAGACAATAAGAGTGGAAATCTTTATGAGGTATTTGTTTCCCACAGGTTAAACAATTATTAACTTTTTCTGACATCGGCTGAGGCAAGAAAGAGTCCCCAACGGGGTACTTAGCTTTAGAAGTCTTGAGTAGTATTCGGTAGAAGTAATCTCTGGATCCGACCGACCGGCACTTGCGAACAGCTTCTGCTTTGGGCGCCACGCGGCAAGAAAGACTGAGGAAAATGGCGTCGGCTGATGCCTTTATACCCGAAGACCAACAGAGATGACGTCGGGTGAAGTGCGACATCGGCCGAAGCCGGACCCGGACTTTGGAATCCGGCCGACTGAAGGGCTGCCTGACGACAGGACAACCCCCAGTTGTTATGACTGCAGATGCATCCATGAAGGACATCGTCACTAGAATTAATACTGTAGTCTTTCTGTTGCAAGTCTCCAGTCCCTAATAAAACTGGCTTATATACATCGTGTTTTTGAAAACCAACTCGTCTATGGAGTTACTAATAAAAGATTCGGGATAACCCAGTGTTTAGATGTGGAAAATGTAATTTTTGTAAAGATTTATTGTGTACCAACATGTGCCTTATTAATGGGCAAACTTGCAGGATTAGTAGTAAATTTAATTGCCTGACAAAAGGAGTAGTATATGCTGCCTTATGTCAAAACTGTGCAGCATTTTGCACAGGCAAAACCGAACGGACAATGAAAAAATGTACGAACACTCTTATGCTGTTAGAACAGACAATAAAGTCAATACCTTGTTTAGACATCTCAACACTTTCCCAGAGCACACTTATAAGTTTATTGTGCTTGAGAAACTGAGATCAAATCCTAGGGGTGGTCCTTGGAGGCTATTCTTGGAAAGGAAAAACTCCTAAATGTACACAACTTGCTTGTGTCTTTCGGCTTTTCCCGGTTGGGGCTCGCCACAGCGGAACTCCGGTCCACTAATGATTGGTAGTGGATTTATACGTACCGGGTTACCAGCCCTGACGCACAACCTTCAACGAAGGCACACCCCATTCACGTATGCCTCCACACAGAAGACGCTCTAGCTGAGAATCGAATGGGACAACGTCATGCTATGAAGCGACAATGCTACCGCAGCACCACCACCGCAGTATATTCCTAAATGCACACAACTATCAAGGTTTAAACGTTATTACATCTATGAACCGTATTTTGAAGATAAAAGCTTATCAACGTTAAAAGACACTTGTTTGATTTAAGTTTATTTTTTTGTGTGTGTTTTAAAATAAAGTGTTGAATTTTATTTGTTTTATACAGCAACAATGCCTTTTTTACTATGTACACGCAACCACTTGTTTTTCCGTAACTAGGACACTTTAAAACTGTTGGCACAAAATGGCCATATGACTTATTTTTGTATAAAATGATTGAATGAATGGATTCTTGTCATCTGAAGAAGTCTTAGAATGCCTTAAGATGAAAGCACTTACCAGTTTTGTGTTTGGCTGTTTTTTACTGAAATTCTATATGAATAAAACAGTGGTGTGATTTAGGATTACCAGCGTCTGTGCTTCTTTTGTTCCTGCTTGTCAGCTATGACAGTTTAAGACAAGTATGATAAAGAGAGAAATAAATTTTAAAACAGTAAGACTTTTTTTAAAGAAATATTTATTAAAAGGATGAAAAGAAAAGAGAACTAAGGAAATTATCAGCAATGGCAATGGAGGATTACCCTTGTAACTGAGGGTAGAAAGGGCAAGAAAAGAAGATTACCAATGATGGTAATAATAAGAATATACTATAATAAAAATATAGCAACTGGTCTGATGCAGAAGAAAAATCGGAAAATAGGGAGATGTAGCAAGAAGGGAAAAAGTAAGACAGTAAAACTGACTTTCACTTACAAAAGAAAACGTAACAAAATGCTCAAGAGAAGGACCCTATGTTTGAGCATGATGAAAGCAAACAAGATCTGACGATGGACTAGGGCATTATGGGTAGAGGGAGGTGCTCAAGAGTTGGATCCAAAGTCTAAAGTATATGGCCGAGTCAGATCAGAGGATGGGATCCATAAACCATTCATTGAAGAAGAATGAAAAGGACATCAGATCAACAGTTACTGTAACAAAATAAGAACTGAAAATAGTTTGGAGTCCTTCACCTTTAGCTATCTACTTGGAATGACATCTTGAGCTAGGTAAGGAGTTCAGCTGTACTCTAGAGATCTCTGGAAGCCAGACTGGAAGGGTAGATGCCTGCCTATGGCCAGCTCCCTTTCATAAGTAACAATACTGCAGCAATGATACCAACACCTGTAGACTTTTAATTAAGAAGATTGTTATTGCAATATATTCATTATATATGAAATAATCTCTGTAGGCAGATGTCAGTCTTATGTCCAGACATCAAGTAATCATACATCTCTACAGTGCTGCTGGATTATCTCACTCTCACCACACAGAGGAAATCAGTTAGAAACGTGCCTATGAAGGGAGAGTAGCCCATGCCACCACCTGAACTTTTTGTGAGTAACAGATCACCAGTAAGTGTGCTGGACCCCTGATATGTGCCAGAAATAGAAATCCTACCAACAAACCTAAACCTCTTAAGTATTCATTAACATCTAAACAAATCAATCTGGGTGCTCACAGCTCTCAAACAGCATAAGGATGCAGAACCCCCTACCATAAAACATAAGCAAGACTAAACATAACAAGAATAAACTGAAAATATATGAATGAATGCTGCCACTCAAACGTTAGCTCACCAGAAGCAGATACAGAAATGTGTCTTCTTCCCCACCAGCTGTGAGAGAGATATATATGAAGGAATGTGGTCAGATGCTTTTACTGCATCAATAATCCTTTTATTTGATTATCTGTGGTTTTCATGAGTCCCATACCATGCTCATTATTGTTCATCATATGGACTACTGATGCAATACAGTCATGGGAAATGCAGCAGCAAGAAAGATCCTAACCAAGGACACAAGAGGACTGTATCATGCCAATCAAAACAAGAGAATGAAACCAAGCAATTCTAAACTGAATGTACAGCTTATAATGCTTGGAGGACGATACAGATAGAAGTTCAGGTGGTAGCCTCACAAATACTTAACCTGACACACTTTTGGAGATTATATTGCTGCAGCTAACCTAGCAAAATGACCCTTAACATGCTCTAACAGGGACTTGTCCTGATAATCGTAACATACAGCGAAGAAGCCTGCTAACCATTTACACAGTTAGTTTGGTCAGTGGCCAACCATGTTTTTCTAAAAGAAAGTAGGCAGCTGATCATGCAATCCAAAGTATTTACTCCAATCAGTTTACATTAGCTATCTGTAAACATCCATGGGGTGAAGAATAGTCTCACATTTGTTGTGAATACTACACTAAGAAAACAGGGACATGAATGGACCAATTCAAGAGTTCATAACATTTTACCCTGGACAAAGCATCTCATCAACATGCTACTATTTCACTGCAGCAAATTATATACAACATAAATTGGGATACAGAGCCTCCTTGCAAGACAGCCACCACAGAAAGGGTTTACCAAGACAAGAACTTCAAAGCAGCTGAAATGCTGGGCTTAAAAGGTGGAAAAGTGAGTTTTTCAGTGACAAAGATCAAGTCCCATGCGGAAAGAACATGTTTTCTGGGAGATTTTGGCTAAAAAGAGTACCCTTCAGGAAGCTGGCAGATTCCCAAATGTCCAAAGGAAGCCAAGCTGAAATGGTAAGAAAATATGTACCCTGATCAAACTATAGCCAAAGCCTTAATCAGAAAGTGCAGAGAACATCACCTACATTAATGTTGCTATTGATGGAGACTAGAAGTGACCTAGCCATTATTGACAGGCATATACAGTTCTTAGACACATGAAGTTAAGGTAGAGGGAAATGGAACAAAATGAAAGTTATATACTTACCACAGCTATAAATGTGTGTTGTCTGCTTCTGTCCTTCCTCAATGGATGGGTTATCAGATCTGACTAGGATCAGACTTTGGATACAAAGCTCAGGCTCCTCCCCTTACCCACAATGCCCTATTATTAGTAAATTACATCTGATCTAGTTTGCCACTTGTTTGCATTGGATGTGACCTCTATTTAAGTGATTGAGATCTTTGATATTTGTGGGACTTTTTCTTTTTCCAATAGTTTTCACTGCTGTTCTTGTGATGCATTTACCATAACTTTACTCTTTCAAAACAAAAAAAAAAAACTTAGTTTAAAACTTGAACATCACTCTATTAGAGATCATTTCTCTACCCCTTGGTTCCCTTGAACCTTAGTCTAGTTTACTATCCCATATCTCCCTTTTTAGCTCAGGTGTCTTTTGTGGGAATAGTTTACTAGTTATGCAGTCTTCTCTGTTTTTTTTTTTTTTTACTTGTGTGGTGTTTGTCTTTTTCTTCAAAGTCATGGCAGAAAAGCCTTCTGGCTTCAAAAAATGTGATGCCTGCGGCCATAAGGTCCCCAATTCTGATGTGCACGCCAAGTGCATTTATTGTCTAGGCACTACTCATCTAGATGAGCAATCCTCTATTTGTACTGCTTTTGGATGATGAGGAGAAAAAAGAAAAGTAAAACTGCAAATATTCATTCTCGGCATTAGTTTGGATCTTGGATGGATACCATAGTACATGTTTAAGCATTCTCTGGTGTGCATACTGAAGTGGGAATCCAGACATACATAATAATCCGTAGCTTTATTCTTATGCAGTGTAAGGTTTTACTGGTGAGAAACCCTTTTGTATTTAAATATGCTGAGGTTTTGTCAACCCTGTTGTAGACCTCTCAACTGCTCTGCATTCAGAGGAGCACTCCAATTTTATCCCTCAGGAGTTCTTCATAGGTTCATAGATTAGTACTAGGCTAACTGCCCTTTAGGGCCATTTGAAGCCTAGCCAGTTACCCCATGTGAGAATCAACCCCTGCACCTTGTGTCTTTAAGGTAAACATCTTAACCATTATGTCATCTTCCCACCCCAGCAACTCCATTCTGCTTTGACCAGAGATGGCCCTGATTTCTGTTCTTTCATTGGTTCAATTACTGAGCCAATAAAAAATTGACGCCCTTGAGCTCAGAGTCAAAGGGAGCAGATGCAGCTGCTGTCATATGTTTAGTGGCAATTCAAGGCAGAATGCGACCTGGAAGGTGATTTGGCCTGGGATGTGATGCCAATTACTTGTTATGGTGACCAAAAAAAAAAAAAAAAAAAACACATAAATTTATGAACATCAAGCCAGTAAGAGTAAAAATGTTTTTCATATCTGTAAAGAGTGTGAGCCAGGATTTCCTCTCAGTTGTCCTGGATTTTGCCTAACATTTTTGGTCAGTCCATCCATATCCATGCGGCCAATGCATTTTTCTGTCTGAATATTCTGTGCGCCACTCTTTGTGCTTCCTCTGTTCTTGACTGAAACTGTGTGTGTGTCTATGTGCGGGATCACACACACACACGTGTGCAGGTAGTGGGCATAGCCCTTCGTTGTTCTCAATTTTGCCTTGTATTTGTAGTCACTTCCTCCTAAAAATCGTTTCCTCCACAAAATGTTGCAGACTGCAGTCACTAAATCACCCCACACCTGGAGTTTCAGACTTTACATCATACAGAAAATGTTTACTAATGAAAAAACTGTTAATCTAGCAACCTGAGTAGCAAAAGAAAAAAAAAACTATTAAAAATACATCTTTTTAATAAATCAATTCATTAGTATTAGGTTTGTAAGTTACTTTTCTGTCTTACTGAGACTTCTTTTCCTGTAAACTAGAAACTTAAGTGTATTAAGTGCAATACTTAAAACCTGCCCCTAATTTACAGTATGTCCTTGATTCTTGAGCCAAGAGGTTGAGAAGGCGATGCAAAGTTTTGACAACAGCTAACTTAAATATTTATAGGCTGCTATTTGTACTTGTACATTTAATCACAAGCAGATGTCTGACGTGCACATTCATACAAGTGGCTGTAACTGATTATCATCTGTGTGTTGGTGTGTGTGTGTGTGTGTGTGTGTGTGTGTGTGTGTGTGTGTGTGTGTGTGTGTGTGTTGTATATATATATATATATATATATATATATATATATATATATATATATATATATATATATATATATATATATATATAGACATCCACGGTGGTGGTCCTGCGGTAGCGTTGTCGCCTCACAGTAAGACGCTGTCCGGTTCGACTTTCAGTTACAGCGTCTTCTGCGTGGAGATATGCATGAATGGACGTACCTTCAGTGAAGGTTGTGCGTCAGGGCTGGCAACTCGGTACGTAAAAATCAACTGCCAATCATTAGCGGACCGGAGTTCCGCTATGGCGACCCCTAACCGGGAAAAGCCGAAAGTCACAACAACATATATATATATATATATATATATATATATATATATATATATATATATACATATATACATACATACACACACACACACACACACACACACACACACACACACACACACACACACACACACACACACAGAGTGGTGCCGATGCTGATTTTTGGTCGTGTTGTTGAAATAGGGTAAATTTACACATTTGTATCCTCATCTCCCAGGGTTGTGAACTTATATATACACAAACTGAGTGCTATGATTTTTGATGATCCTCCACCCCACCCGCTATGATTTTGAAAGTTTAGAGGTTGACAGGTATGAGACTGGATAGCATGTACCACAGACTTTCTAGAGTAAGGCTTATCACCCAGATCAGAAGCATGAAATGAAGAGGGTGAAAAGTGGAAGTACTTGCAGATCAATGTGTGTGTACGTACCTTTAAGAAGCTATCCAAGGGCTTGCACGTGTGTATAAATACTGAGCACGTGAAAGTCTGACTGCCATTTTGTAGTTAGCTGTTGAGACATAAGCACGTACGTATGTAAGGTCTGTCAGTTAACTAGTTCGTTCGTACTTTGTGATGCTCCTATCCATCCTAATGTGTTTCTATGTATTAAAGCATCTAAACGAAACACCCCGCCTGCTTGTCTAAGCGTTAGAGAAGGTCGAGCAACATGGTGCCAGAAATGGCATGTCTAAAGGATACGATGTTAGAGACGGCATGGCTAAAACGACTTAGGGTACTTGCTTGGAACTGGTGGAATATACAAGAGTGAATCGGCCCTTATCTATGTAAACTTCACAAAACAAGCCAGAAACAAATTTCAGATATTAAAACTTGCTCAGCGCTATTTCTTTTCACATAATATGAAAAGGGGCATACAGAAAGTTCTAAATGATATTCGCACAGATATGTACGATATTGATAAAAATATTAAAATTACTACATAAAATGTTTGAAATAAAGTCAGAATTGCATAAAACAAATAAAATAAAGGGAAACAACCTCATTTTCAATGCGTGCTTAGTGAATCCGTATTTTTCGTACTAATCAAAGATATCGGAGGTACCAGAAGTGTATAAAGTGTCCGCATGCTTGTGCAGTGTTACAGTAAAGTTATTTCACAGAATACAGCCATTACAGAGCATATTTTGCAAAGTACAGTACTTCAAAGAGTGTATTTTGCATTTGAATTTTATTACAAGCTCACAGAACTGTTTGTTCATACATAATTACAATGGCCATATTTTCAGTGTGTTTGTGCATACTTTGTGGGCATGGCAGATGGATTTTGAAAACCCAGTGCACTTGTGTTTAACAGTAATATTGCGGAGAACTGGAGAGTGTTTGAGTAAGAGTAAGACATTTTCATACAGTCTGCACTTTCTGTTAAAGATGACAGTACAAAGGTATTTAATTCTGCATAATTTAGCTGAGTCACCAGCCATACAACGGGAACGTTCATTTTTGTGAAAACCGTCGTACTGTTGTACAGGCTGAGCCAAGGGAGGACCCTGAGGGCTTAAAACGTAAATTTAGAGAAATGTGTAACCCCCCCCAGACAAATGTTACAATGGAAAGGCACTTATTTTATACAAGGGCTCAAAAGCCTGGTGAAACTTTTGCAGCACATATAACTGAACTGAGAAATAAGGCTACAACTTGCAGATTGGGGGATTTAAGGGATGAGCTGATAAAGGACAGACGTGTGTGGCATAAAAGATGTGAGAAAGATTTTGCTTCATGACAGTGATCTAACTTTGAATAAGGTCATTGAGAGTTGTCAGATACACGAGCTTACAAAAAAAGCACACAAACATGCTTACAAAGGATAGAAGGATGTTTCTTTGCTCACCAGTGGGATTGGGGAGCCTTGAGCAGCCTACCTGTCCTTGGGGGAAGTGACCTCAGCACAAGAAGCTGTAGTAATTGGTTGTTTGGGACCATTCCTAGCTCTTTTGTAGTTCACTGCTTAAAATCCGCCTTTGCACGGTCGTGCGCATAGCGCAGCGCCGGTTAAACAAGGTTAAACTTTTTCTGGCTCCGCAAAGTCTGCTCTTCAATTTTTCCCTTAGAACTGTTCTACTTGCAATCTAAACAGCCTATACTCTATCTGAAAAGCTCAGCACTTGCTCCTAAAGCATTTTTATACAGGTAAAGCACTCTTAAACAAAAGAAAGTACTTCATTCACCTAAATTCTGTTGAATACACATCTCCCTATAGGTCCTTTCTGACTCAGTTACACAGCAATCTTTTTCACTATTTCTAGCATGTCGAAGGGTCAGTTGCTGGCATCCTCTCCTGTTCAGCTGGTGAATCTTGAGGCAATGTTACAATTGCCTCATGTACACAGACAACCCTCTCCTCCTCCCAACAAATACAAATATATGCGAGAGATGCAACTATATAGCCAAACTGGAGGCTGAGCTCTCTCAATTCAGTACTGGCAAGACCAGTCAGGAGGAGAAGGTAACCACGCACACCACAAACCCAGTCTCACATAGAACCATAACAACAGCAAACCAAACACATAAACACACAAAAACATACTCGGAGGCGCTGATTAAAAATCTACCAAAACAACAGAGGCCTCCAAAGCAGACACCCAAGCAACCACCACCTCAAGACATAGCACATGCAACACATAGTTCACAAAGTCAGTGTGCTAAACAGTCACAGCCCTTAAGGCCAAACAACATGCCAGACACACTTGTAATAGGTGACTCCATAGTCAGACACACTGACGTCCCGCTCACCAGACTGAACAAGGAAAAGGTCACAGTAAGCTGCCTGTCGGGAGCTAGAATCCACCACATAACACAAGCACTCAGGTCACTCCACAGCAAGTACAAATATGACTCAGTCATTGTACATGCCGGTGTGAACGACCTGAGACGCACCTCCTGGACTACATGAAAAGAGGCATAGAGGAGCTCTCTGATTATGTAGCCCAGGCCGGTATGACCCTGACCCTGAGCAGCATCTTACCCTCACCAAGAATGATGCCACAGTACAAAGACAAAATGATCAGTTTTAACAATTGGCTTAATTACTGGTGTCATTCTAAGGGGATCCAATGTCTGTCTGCTTGGGATGACATGCTTGACAAGCCACGCTACTGAGGGATGGCTTGCACCTGTCACCCTGGGCTTCGGATATTGGCCAAGGCTCTTGCCACCCCCATAGTGCCTTTTTAGGCAAGGCTCAAATGACAAACCTACCTCCCTAGAAAACACAAGTGGAAAAAAACTAAGGGTAATGCTGCTCAATGCCAGAAGTCTAAACCTCAAGATGCACGCCCTCGAAGCCCTCCTCAGTATGGAGAACATAGATGTCTGTGCAGTGACTGAAACCTGGTTCAAGGCAACTGAGAGCACCCCAGCACCATCAGGTTTTACCTCATATCATGCTTTCCGGCCCCAAAACTTGGACCGAACCACAAAAGGAGGGGGAGTATCCATTTTCATCAAAGATACCCACACCTCCAGGTTAGTGGCAACGCACGAAGCATCGGAGACTATCCAGGTGCAACTAACTTTTAGTTATGTACTCACCATAACTTCAGATGTTTGGGATCCATCTCGCCTACATTCTGACTGATGGGTTCGGAGCCGATCCTCGGCTCCGACTCGGCACGCTTATGCCAAAGAACGAAGTCTCTTATTGGCTGAGCTTACTATATCCCAGGATGCACCACTACCAGTCCCCCAGATCTAGTTTGTCCGCATACATGCACACACGCATGCACTGCTTATATAGCATTGACAGATGATACAAGATAAAACAGTAGAACTCAAACTGTTCAATCTCTTCTGATCTCCAAGGCAGGGGGAAGGAGGGTGGGTATTAGGAATGTAGGCGAGATGGATCCCAAACATCTGAAGTTATGGTGAGTACATAACTAAAAGATGTTATGTGATCCTATCTCACCTACATTCTGACTGATGGGACAGCGTCCCTAGCACCTAAATCCTGGGTGGCTCACTGGAAAACACTCCTGAGTACCGTGGAACCAAATGATGCTCGCCCTTTAGATGCCACATCCAATTTATAGTGGGAAATGAAAGTGTGCGGGTTGGACCAAGTAGCCGCAGCACAAATCTCAGAAATAGCGAGCTTGGAATGGAATGCAATAGAGGTAGCCATAGCTCTAGTAGAGTGAGCTTTGACAGAAGTTGTAAGTTGTTTATTTGAAGAGGAATAAGCCTGAGTTATGCAATCTCTGATCCATTTGGCAATAGTAGCTTTAGTGATGGTTTTACCCAGTTTATTATCTGAAAAGGACACAAACAATTGATCTGTTTTTCGAATTTGTTGAGTCCTATCTAGATAGAAGCGCAATTGCCTGTGAACATCCAACGTATGGAAGGTGTATTTCGTTTTGTTTGAAAATTTTGGAAAGAAAACTGGTAGCTCCAAAGACTGTTGGAGACAGAGATTGGAACAAACTTTTGGGACAAAAGATGGATTAGGCCTAAGTGATACTCTATCCTTGTGAAAAATCAAGTACGGTGGTTTGATAGATAGGGCTTGAAGTTCTGAAACTCTTCTTGCAGAGGTAATTGCAATTAAGAAGGCAGTTTTCCAAGACAGATATTTCAAATCACATGTAGCAGCCGGTTCAAAGGGGGAAGATGTTAAGGCACGAAGTACCAAATCAAGATCCCATGGAGGCGCAGGATGGAAAACTGGGGGTCTTAAAAGCACCGCACCTTTCATGAAAGTTTTACATAATCTGCTGCTCATCAACGGTGGGTCTATGGAATCGTGAAATTTGGAGATAGCTGCTAGTTGGACTTTAATAGTAGAGACTGAAGATCCTTGATTAAACAAGGATGTTAAAAATTTTAAGACCTCTGGTATCGGGGCAGTAATAGGGTCTAAGCCTCTGAGTTGAGCCCAGATAGCAAACCTCTTCCACTTACTGTGATACAATTTCTTAGTGGTGGGTTTGTGGGCTGAAGATAAAATGTGAATAACTTCCGGGTCCAAGGTGTGATTTCTGACTAAAGTCGGAAGAGGAGGAGCCAAGCTGTTAATTTCAAAGTATGAAGGGACTGGTGCTGTTGTCCCGACTGATGAACCAGAAGGTCCGGAATTAGATCCAAGAACCAAGGACCGTCCAGGGTATATTTCTGTAGGTAGGGGAACCATACCTGACGAGGCCAGTACGGGCAATTAGAATCATTGTGGACCCCAATTGGGAAGCTTTCTGGATGACTTTGGGGAGGAGTGGAATCGGAGGGAAAGCATAAAGCAGTCCTGTTGGCCAAGGTTGGACTAGAGCATCCGTAGCTGTCTCCCCTTGACGCGGGATCAAGGAAAAGAACCTTTTGCACTTCGTGTTTCGTGGTGTTGCAAACAGGTCGCAGCACGGAGTCCCCCACCTTTTGAAAATCTGAGCTGCTACTGTTTCGTTCAGAGACCACTCGTGAGGAGAGAGAATAGTCCTGCTCAGTCTGTCTGCTAATACATTGGATTTTCCTGGAATGTGGGTCGCTACCAGGAAGCCCTTGGTAGCCACTGCCCATTCCCACACCCTCATGGCCTCTCTGCAAAGGGGATAAGATCTGGTCCCTCCCTGTTTGTTTAGATACCAGACCACCGACATGTTGTCTGTGTGGATGGCGATAATGCCTTGAGGGAGAAACTTGTGGAGGGCTTGTAGGGACAGACGTACAGCCCTCATTTCCAACACATTGATATGGAGAAAAGTTTCGTTTGGAAGCCAAGAACCTTGAACTGACCTGCCCAGACAATGCCCCCCCCACCCCGTCTGGGAGGCATCCGTTGTCAAGGTGGCCACCGGAGGGGGTATAACAAAGGGTCTTCCCTGATTCAGATTGGATGGCAGAAGCCACCAGCGGAGGTCCCGTTTGCACGTTTCTGTAATCAGTATGTGATGATTGAGGGGGAGATCCTGAAAAGACCATTGTGTCGATAATAGCCACTGGAGAATCCTCATGTGCAACCTTGCCAGAGGAACTAGGAGAACCGTGGCAGACATTGAACCTAAAAGTTGCAGGACCATCCTGGCTGGGGCTTTGGATCTTAGAAGCAGGGCTCGGACTTGATCTTGTAATGTTTGTATCCTTTCGGTAGGAAGGAAGATTCGCATTAATTTTGAGTCTATCTCTGCTCCTATGAATCTTATGCTGAGAAGGCAGCAAGACAGACTTTGACCAGTTGAATGTAATTCCCAGGGAAGCACCCAGGAGATGGTGGCTTGTAGGTTCTCTAGTAGTAGATGCCTGGTGGTGGCAGTCAGGAGCCAGTCGTCCAGATAGGGAAACACTTGGAATCCGAGACTCCTCAGGTGAGCAGTCACTACTGCCAAACACTTGGTGAACACCCTGGGGGCTGTGGTGCGACCAAAGGGCAGTGCACAAAATTGGAAATGACTGTCTCCCAGGCTGAAGCGCAGATACCTCCTGGACGCCTGATGTATCGGTATGTGATAATAGGCGTCCTTGAGATCTATGGAGCACATCCAAACATCTTTCTCCAACAATGGGAGAATGGATTGTAAAGTGACCATTCGGAATTTGGACTTCATGACGGACTGGTTTAGTAGCTGAGATCCAAAATGGGTCTCAGGTCCCCTGTCTTTTTTGGCACTAAAAAGAACCTTGAGTAATTTCCGGATCCGATCTGGTCTGTTTGGACCGGTTGGATGACTCCTTTTTCTAGCAGCTTTGAAGCTTCTACGGCTGCAATTTCCCTTTGACTGGGTGGTGGGTCCGGGATTTTTTTGGACGGTGGGGGTGGACGTGTGAAGGGAATGGTGTAACCTCCGGCAATAATCCGAAGCACCCAGTTGCCCTGAGTAATAGACTCCCAGGCTTTTAGGTGCTTGGAAAAACGGCACCCGACTGGCTCCGGAGCAGCACAGCCGGGCAATCCCTCATGGAGTGTGGGAGGCTGAAGAGCCACGAAAGGACTCGCGGTCTCCAGTGTTGCGGGGGCCTCTGCCGCCTCTGGGACAGCGTCTCCCAGAAAAATTTCCCCCTTCCTCTGCCTCTGGAAGGGGAATCTTCCTGCTGTTGAGGAAAGAATTTCTGTGATTTGCGGAACCACATCTTCCCTCCTCTTTTAGCCTTGGGATAAGGCCGAAAGGGAGTGGAAAATCGTGCTCCTACGGCAGATAAAGTCTTTCCCTCCTGCTCACAGCGGGTAAGAGTGTCTTTTACCTTGGGTCCAAACAAAGAGGACCCATCAAAGGGGGCGTCGGCAAAAGAAGACTTGAAGGCCTCCATGAAATGACACAAGCGGAGCCAGGCTTGTCTTCGTAGAGCCACGCCTGTGCCTGCCGCTCTGCCGCCCTTCGGCCGCATATGAAATGAGCCTCATGGACGAGTTAGAAATCGAGGTAAGGATAGCCAACTGAGAGCTAACCGACTGGGCTAGCTGCTCAGGTAGGTCACCTGAGAGGGAGTCTGAGAGCTCCTTGACCAGATCCCTCTGTAGTCTGGTGAAATGTGCCAAATAATTCAGGGACCTCAGAGTAAAGGCCGCTGAACTCAGGGTGCGCTTCCCGTGCGGTCCATGCTCCTAGACTCCTTATTAGGAGGATGGACGGACGTTGAAGCCTCTGCCACGTCCTGCTGGGTAGCAGATGCCACCACCATGGCATCTACAGCCACGCCTTGCGTTAAGAAGTCCTTCTCGGGTGGGGCAGACGAAAATTTGTTAGGCGAGAAGGCACTGGTTCCACAGTATCTGGATGTTCCCACGCCCTCCGACAAACCAAATCCAGGAGCTCGTCAAGGCGGAGACACCCAGGAGGCGGAGGGCTGAGCCCGAAGGCCTTGAGGAACACCAACTCATCAGCGGAGGGGTTTGGAATTCCAGCCGCCTCGTTGCTTGAGGATCTCTAGAATGTCTGCAAATGAGACATCATCCGAGGGCGACATTGGCCAACCCTCCGCATCAGCTCGATCAGTGTCCGATGTAAGAGACTCATCGGGGGAGTCCACGTGCTTCCTCTTGCACGATCTCTTCCTTGGGGCTCCTCCGAAGACAACTCCGAAAGACCCTCAGGAGGAGGGAAACCCCCAGTGGGGGTAACCTCAGGCCCCGGGGCTCCGCTGCCTAGAGACAGGGGAACTGCCAAAGACCCAGTCTCCATGCCCAGGGAAGGTGCCGGTAAAGCCGTAGAGATGGCCAAAGAAGATTTGGCCAAGGCACTCCTCATAGCTCTGAAGGCCGGACCCCCAGAATCCTGGGAGGGTCCAGTCTCCGGAGCCATGATAGCAGACGGAAGTCCCGCGGCCGAAGCACCGAGAGGGAGGCTTGGAACCGACTGCATTGGTCCCGAAACGTCACCCCCGGGCCCGGCTGAAGACGTCCATGTGCTAAACTCCGACCTGAAGGCTGGGGTTGGAGTAAGGGTCGGAGCCGACCCTAGGATCTCCACTGGCTCCACCAGCACCTGCTCCGACGGGCGGCGGTCGGAGGAGGAATGGCAATGGAATGGGCTATCGGCTCCGAAGCCAATTGGGTCGGAGCCAAAACAAATTTCTGAAAGACTGGGGACTGGAAAAGCCTTTGGAGTACCCTGTCTATGTCCAAATCTGACATCCTTGATGACCTGGAAGAGACCGAACGGGTCCGAGTAGGCCTCTCCAATGGCTCCAAGGGACTAGGGGACCGGCTCCGAATCGACTCGATAATTATCGGCGCCGAAGGAGTGTCCAAACCAATTTCCATCGGTGCCGAAGAGGGCTTGGCCGAGGAGGAAGTGTCTGAGCGGACAACCTTCATCGGTTCCAAGATCAGTGGAGCCGATGAAGGTGACCCGCCTCTCGAGGCCCCAGCCGTCGGCTCCGAACCCAGAGGAGTCGAGGCTGGAGGCATCGAGGCAGACCGTTCCGCCCTCGGCTCCGAAGTCCGTGGAGCCGAAGGAGAAGCCTGCCTATGTCTTTTGGCGGTCGGTTCCGATGGGCTGGTCGGAGCCGACGCCCTTTTCTTCTTTGCAGGAGAAGGAGAGGAAGCTAATGCCTCTTCAAATGAGGGTTTAATAAGGCCTTTTAAAATAAGTTTATTTTTCCTCTCTTGGAGGACCCTCGAGGAAAACGCGTGGCACACGCTACAGGACTCCTGCAAATGTTTGGCGCCCAAACAGTACACACAGAGAGAATGGTCATCTGTTATTGACATTTTGAAACTGCACTTAGTGCACTTCTTAAAACCTGAAGGCCTAGGAGCCTGTGACATTATGGCAACCAATCTAGTGAACAGCAAAAACAAAACACACTAACTATCACAGAAAAAATTCTTTTTTTTTTTTTTTTTAAACCAAAGACTGACACAATAGAAAAATAACTAAAAGGATCCAAGAACCCTAAAATAAAACGGGACTTGAATGACAACTGACTGACAGGGGAAGGCCCTTCAGCTCAAAGGGGACCTCTAGTCAGAAAAAACGCAATCACCACACAAAACTTTTACAAAAAATATCCACTCATACACAAAAACACAAGATAGCCGTTAAAACAGCTTTTTGTTGAAATTTTAGGAAATCCCTGACAGGAAAGTAAGTGAAAAAAACACTACTTAGCTCAGCCAAGCTCGAGACCACGTCTTTGCTTGTTAGCGGCAAACGAGATCTGGGGGACTGGTAGTGGTGCATCCTGGGATATAGTAATCTCAGCCAATAAGAGACTTCGTTCTTTGGCATAAGCGTGCCGAGTCGGAGCCGAGGATCGGCTCCGAACCCATCAGTCAGAATGTAGGCGAGATAGGATCACATAACATCCATAGGCAAAACTGCCTTACAGTTTGTAGCATGCTACAGACCACCCTCTCAAACTCAGGAACCCCACACAGCCTTCCTAAAGACACTGGAGAGTATGAATGTCTCTCCAAATACCATCATTTTGGGAGACTTCAACTACCCAAACATAGACTGGGAACATTACTCAAGCCCCAACACCCTAGCCCAAAGGTTCCTAGAATTCATAAACTCAAATGCAATGGAACAACTAGTCACCATTCCCACAAGAGGAGACAATATACTAGACCTGATCATCACAAACATGGGGACAAAAAGCTCCACACCGGAAGTATATCCCTCTTTGGTAAGATCAGACCATAAATTAATCTCACTGGAAATCCACATCCCGCCCCCCCCTCCCCACTGCACAAAAGACCACAGTGAAGAACTTCTCAAAAGCAAACTTCACACTTCTCAAGACTGAAGTGGTATCCTTCAAGGCCCCTGGGCCAGTGGAAACCACAACCCACACTGCTGAATCCTTTGCAAATGCCTTCTATGGGCACCTTCAAGAATGCATGGATCATGCAATCCCAAATAAAACCAAGACCCATTCCCCCAAAGGCAGGCGCCCGGTCTGGTGGACCCCAGCCATAAACAAACTTTACAACAGGAGGAGGAAGCTACTACATGACAGAGCAAAATCCCTAAAAGGGAAGGCGTCTCTGATCAGTACTAGCAAAAAGCTACGATCACTCATAAAATCATCCAAGGCCAACTTTGAGAGAAAAATCGCAAAAGACACAAAAGACAATCAATCACAAGGCCTTCTTTAGCTATGTTAGAAACCTGGGTGGAAGCTCCCAGATATGCTCAGAGTTAGTCCAAAATGACACAAAATACACTGAACCCACTGACATTGCCAACATTCTGGCAGACAGGTTCAGTGCAAATTTCTCCTCCCCCTCCCCCCCAAAAGGAGAAATAACTATCCCAGCAGAGTGTAGCCTCCCTAACATCTCAGATGCCCAGGTGAGAGCCGCCCTCTCTAAAGCTAAAAACACAGCATCAATGGGACCAGATGGTGTCCCGGGCTGTGTGTTACATGAACTCCAAGAGGAACTAAACCCACACATAAGGCTGCTGTTTAATCTTAGCCTTACTACAGGATACGTACCCAAAGAGTGGCGTACGGCATGGGCTGAACGCCAAAAAATGTATAGTCATACCCTTTGGGAAAAACAAGGTACCGACAAATTACCACATAGGCGGTAATCCATTAAGTACGGAAGAGGTAATCAGGGACCTAGGGACCCAGGTTGACAGTAACCTCTCATTTGACACTCACATTGCCAAAGTGGTTAGGAAGACCTTCTATATTGCCCACCTTATCATGAAGGGTTTCACATCTAGATCAAGAGAGGTCATTGTGCCCCTGTACTCTTCTCTTATCAGGCCAATGATTGAGTACAATGCCCCATTTGGGATGTATCTCACCTGACACCTGCAGCAGTTAGAAAGACCCCAAAAGTTCCTCACCAAGAGGATAAAGGGTCTTAAACATATGTCATATGCTGCCCGACTGAAAAAACTCCAGCTCTATTCAGTCGCATACCGCCTACTCAGTGGTGATCTGTGCCTGACATACAAGGCCATGTCCAATCCTGAATTAATGGACATGCTCCACCTCAGAAAATCCAAATCCATCCGAGCCACGAGAACAAGTGACTTAAACCTCAACACAGAAATAAACAGGACGTGCTGGAGGGACAGAGTCATAACCCAGAGGCTCCCTACACTCTGGAACAGAATCCCAGTCCATGTTAGGCAGAGCCCCTCACTGACTCTATTCAAGAGAAATCTCGATGAGTGGATGGGAGATCGTAGGTTTACCCCCGGGGGTCATCTCTGTGTCACTACTAGACACAGGCATAGTAAACTAAACCCTAAAAGGGCGTAGTATTCTCATCCTAAGGGGTGGTGTAAGCCACATACACTCTGGCTAGGCTTATAAATGCCTTAGGGCAGATAGCCTAGTACGAACCTATAAACCTATGAACAGCTGCAAAAGGCACAGTGACGCAGGCCATCCTGACAGCATACAGCACTTGGTTAAAAGAAAGAGGCCAAGCACATGGCAGCAACTGTAGCCCCTGCTGCACTCACTAGTACAGTCTCAGTGAAGCATAAGAGTGAGTCAGCAAACTCAAAGCATGGGCCCCAACCTAGTTTTATTGCCAACTGTCCTAACTGTGGTGGAAACCATGAATCTAAAAGGGAGAAATGTTTAGCTTTTTGTCAGCAATGCCACAAATGTAATAAATGGAATCACTTCAAAAGGTTTTATAAATCAAAAGGTCCACATTATTTTATTAAAAAGGAACATTTTAAGAAACAAGTTGATTAAACAGAGAGCTGCAACCCTGCTCTTTATGTTGATGGTGTGTGTGTGCTTCATGAAACAGTTAATGTAGATTTAAGGGCAAAGAATTAAGTATTTTGTACTGTTCGGATAAATGGCAAACCCACAGAGATCAAAGTTGACACAGGTTCCAAGTGCAATGTTATGTCAGCAGAAACAGTCGCTAGTGTGCGTCATGGTGAAAGGCTTGATTTGGTAAGGTCTGCAAAGCTTGTTGCTTATGGAGGTAAAGAAATTCAAACTGAATGCTCAGTAGTGCATTTATGTTACTCTGCTGAGAGATGCTACGACTTATTATTTTATGTGGTCAAGAGGCATGTCCAGTCATTATTAGGGCTCAGAGACTGTTTGAAAATGGGACTGCTTTCATTTAATACAGAAGTCTACCATGTTAACTTAACAGACCACTACTCTAATTTTGCCCAGTACATTTTTCTACCTATACTGATCTGTTCAAAGACAAACTAGGGAAACTTCCAGTTGTGTACTCAATGAAGTTAGACCCAGAGTTCAGTCCAGTTATTAGGCCAGCATGTAAAGATCTAATAGCAATGCAGGACAGAGTCACGGCTGAGTTACATAAAATGGTGCAGCAAGGTGTGATATGTCCAGTTGAAACTCCAACTGAATGGGTATCTTCCATGATGGTAGCTCATAAGAAAAGCTCAGATGACATCAGAATATGTACTGATCCACGAGATTTGAACAGAGCACTTAAAAGATCTCATCATCCAATGCGCACAAAGAAGTCTCAGCCTTGATGCCAAATGCTACTATTTTTTCTGTCTTCGATGCAAAGAGCTCATTTTGGCAAATTCAGCTTAAAAAAATCATCATTGCTCACTACTTTCAGTACTTCATTTGGCAGATACAGATGTTTGAGAATGCCATTTGGAATAAATTCTGTAAGTGAAGTCTTTCAGAGCGCAATGGAACAATTTTTTTCTGGGTATCCTTGTGCTATTACAGTAGACAACATACTAGTAGGAGGTAATGGTGAAGCCGAGCATGACAGAAACCACAGAAAAATTCTAGAAAGAGCACATCAAGTGAATCTTAAGCTCAATCCACAGAAATGCAAATTCATGCTACAAGAAGTTACTTATGTTGGTCATTTATTTACTAGTACAGGCCTAAGACCAGACCCTTTAAAGCAAATAGCCATTCTCAAGATGTCAGCTCCAGACAGTGCTCAAGCCCTGCAATGTTTTCTTGGCATGGTCAATTACCTACACAAGTTTATTCCAGACTTGAGCCAACTTTCAACACCGCTTAGAGAGCTGACACATAAAGATATAGCCTGATCTTAGAGGAACACCACAGAGCATTTGATGTCCTGAAACAAAGAACTGCTAGTCCACCAACTGTCAGATACTATGATATTCACAAGCCAGTTACACTTTCCTATGATGCTTTGAAATTTGGTCTTGGTGCAGTCATTCTACAAGAGGATCAACCGTTGGCCTATGCATCGAAACCTCTTACCCAAACTGAAATGCAGTATGCCCAGAAAGAGCTTTTGGCAATTGTGTTTGCATGTTTGAAGTTCCATGATTATGTTTATGGTAGACCTATCCAGATCAAAACAGACCACCAACCTTTAGTCACCATCTTAAGAAAGCCTATGGATTCAGCTCTAGCCAGACTGCAACATATTATGCTGAGATTGCAAAAGTACAATTTCAATCCTGTCTACAAGAAAGGCAAACTTCTTTATCTTGTGGATACATTATCTAGATTGCCCAGAAACACCACAGAACAGCATGAGAATGAGAACCTTGATTTTGAAGTCATGGAAGTGAGAAATTTTTCTTCCACATGCCTTGATGAGCTGAGAGATCATACAGCCACAGATCCAGTTTTACAAAGGCTCAACCACTTTATCAGTCATGGATGGCCATCAAAGCAATCTAGTTTACTTCAAGAAGTGCAACCTTATTTTCCACACAGAGATGAGATTTTGTCTGACAAAGGTATTATGAAAGGTCTTAAAGTGATTGTTCCAAAGTCCTTGCAGCAAGAGTACATTGCTATCTTGCATTGTGGTCATCCAGGAACTGATTCTACCAAAGAAGGGCGAGAGAGCTAGAATTTTGGCCTTCTATGTCACAAGACATTGAGAGAGCACTTCCATCTTGTTCAGTGTGTAATAGTACAAAGCCACTTCAACACAAGGAACCACTTCAGCTTAACCAGATTCCGAACTACCTTAGTCGACAGTAGCCACAGACATCGTTGAGTGGAATGGTCAACATTATTTGGTGTTAGTAGACTCTTACTCCAATTGGTTTGAGATCGACCTAATTCCTAACCTACCATTCAGTACAGTCATTTTGCAGTACATGGCAGTCCACACAGTTATTTCTGACAATGGCACACAGTTTACAAGCCAACAGTTCAAAAGATTTGCTGAAGAATGGGACTTTGCTCATGTCACAAGTAGCCCTGAATACCCGCAGTTAAATGGTTTGGCAAAACGTGCAGTTCAAAGTGCAAAACAGTGACTAGAGAAATGAAAACGAGACAATAGTGATGTTTTCCTGAATCTCTTGAATCTCAGAAATGTTCATGATAAATATCATGGTTCACCTGCTCACAGACTTCTGTCGAGACAAACCAAAACCACATTATCACTCAGTAGTCAATTGTTGGTTCCATGTGTCAAGAATAACAGGTTAGTAAAAACCACTCTGTTGAAGAAGCGCCTAACCCAGAAGTCCTACTATGAAAAAAACAGCAAACAGCTCAATCCATTACAATAAGGAGAACTGGTAAGGATGCAGACATCAAAAGGTTATGATCAGATTGGTGTCATGAAGAATATTGGTCCAGAGCAGAGATCATACATTGTGAAATCACAAGGATCAGTTTTTAGGCAGAATCGGAAGCATTTGAGACCGGTGTCTGAGTCTATACAACAGCACATAGCCTGTGAGAAAGACTATCTCAGCGTGAGTTGTCCGGTGTTCTAATTCCAGAAAAAAGTTCCAGAGAACATTCCCGTTTCTGTGATGAATCCAGAAGTTCCTGATAACAGTTGTTCACGGAAGACTGTCCCTGTTGCTAAATTTTATCCAGATTGTTATGTTATGAGATATAGTTGTATCTCTAAACCCTGTAATAGATACAAAGCAACTTGGACATGAACATCGTGTTTTGTTTTTAATGCCTGCAGTAATGCAAGTCTAAGTCTAATATTGTTTTTGCAAAGGGCACTCTTTTTTAAGAGGGAGAATATAGATCAATGTGTGTGTATGCACCTTTAAGAAGCTATCCAAGGGCTTGTACAAGTGTATAAACACTGAGCATGTGCAAGTCTGACTGCCATTTTGTAGTTAGCTGTTGAGATGTAAGTATGTACGTATGTAAGGTCTGTCTGTTAGCTAGTTCGTTCATACTTTATGATGCTCCTATCCATCCTGATGTGTTTCTATGTATTAAAGCATCTAAATGAAATACCCTGCCTGCTTGTCATATGCGTTAGAGAGGGACGAGCAACAGTACTGCCTTCTGAAATCAGCGTAAACTGCCTGCTAACTTGATGGATGGATGATCCTTACCAGGGTGGAGGATACCATCTATCAAGAATAGTGGAATGATAGTTTTTTTTTTTTTTCCTTTTCTGGCTGTACTCACTGTCTTACTAAAACTCTGTAGAAGAGCAAATAATGGTGCGGTAATAGCCAAAACCTTCATTTATAGAGACCGTATAAACTGGGAATCACGCTAAGACTGAAATATACATGTGTACATTTTTATAATTAAGGTGGAGATGAAACAAATGAGAAATATGAAACTAGAGAAACTGATGAAGCTTGTGGCCTATATCGATTTTACTGCACCAAACCACAAACCTTTCTAGTTGGGTCCAGTATCACTTTCTGGTGTTAGGTCTTCTTAGCTTCCTGTGAAATGCAGACCACCTTTTGAGAGAAATGGCAACAAGGAACCAATAAGCAATTACGCACACTTTAAAACCAAAAGTTTTAGGACTGGGGTGAATTAGAGATATTTCTCACTAGATCAACAAAGTACAGTGGTGTGAACAACTGAAGAATCCTGCTGACTCATTCAAATTAGTTAGGAGAGCCATGGGCCTCTCTTCCTGCTTTTATTACCACACTTGAAACAAAACAAATGGGCAGGAAGGTATAAAGGAGACCTGGATTCCATGTAATTCAGAAACTGCTGGCTTCTCAGTCAATCCTCTGAGCAGGGAAGTCAAAAACAGAACTTGTGGAGCTGCTGATTGGTGGTGTAAGTCAATCTAGTTGTGGCATTCTCCATTTGCATATGTCAAGGAATACCTTCCTGTCATGTTTCCTTTTGTTCCCTAATTAACTTCTTGGTGATCTGTTACAGTATTCTGGAATACAAAGACTGATGGTTTGGTAACAAAGTTGAATATATAGCATACAAAGGCGATATGACTGTATTATTTCCTGCTTACTGATGTATTACATCTCCTTCATGTTGTCTGTTATTATCTGCAAGGAACATGGTTTCAAAAATTAATTGCAGATCTGATGAGTATGACACTCATCTCCTTTATATTTCTCTTGATGTTCTTGAGCCACCACCTGCCCTGTATTTTAAGATGCTCAATATGTGCCCTATATGCAGTCAAAGGCATCTGTAGTCAATGTCTGGTACAGTTGTAAAGACAAGAGGAGATCTGGGTTGGCTTTGATCTGTGCTGCCAACTAACAAAGGTCTTCTTTGATGTACACGATGATGGGAATTTCTATCTCTAAAACTGGCTGTGCTAATCCTGAGAACTTGTACTGTACCACTGATTTTTCCTCGTATCCGAATGGATTCTAGCATGTATTCCACTGCTTTCAGGAATGTTCAGACTGCCAGATTGTAGACCTCTACTTTGAGGCTTCCAAAAATAGGAGTCTTAAGAAGTATTCTGACCTGAGCAAGTGATACCCTGCAAGCCTTAGTGTACAAGATGTCCCTAGCAAACTTCTGATGTTGGAAAGAACGGTCTTATTTCTGGAGCTTGAAGGAGAGTCCAAGGCTTAAAAAGCAACAGAAGGTGTAGCTCAGTGAAATATGCTTGAAGTAGACAACTGTAGACATAGGGACAAATGTGGACACACTTCAACCTTACAGGCAAAACTGGTCCTAACCACTTGGTGAAGACTATGCACAATGAAAAGATCAACTGAAAAAAGTGGTGGTAAAGGAAGCTCCCCACATTAAACTGTGGGTACTGTTATTTGGCTTTGTGGATAGGAATGGGGATATATAAGTAAATATCCTTCATATCCATAGTTACCAAGAAATCATCCTTATACAAACAAGGGTAGAAAAGACTGAATGTTGAATGTTTTTAACTTTTTCACCAAATATATCCAAGATGATCCTCTAAAGGTGCACTTTTTTGGGCATCACGAACAGTCTTGAGTAAAATGTCATTTCCTTGCTCTGACAGCTAGGCTACTTCTAGGGCTCTGCAGTCCAGGAATTAGAGGCATTCCCAGGTATAACTGGCTGTAAGGTACAGAAGGCATGCCAACAAAGAAGGAAACTAAAAATAAAATTCATGTGCTCACCATAACTAAACATCTGTGTTGTCCATTTTTCTTCCTCATTAAATGTCTCTCTAATCCAACTCGGCCACTTTCTCTAGATTCTAGGATACGACTCCCGAGCTCATCCCTTTACCCATAATGCCCCTGACCATTGCATTACCTCAGACTGAGTTTGCTGCTTCAATACTACCTTAGAAATATAAAACATTATCACAGTACTGCAGAAAAATCGAAATAGTAGCAGAACAGGGGCTCAAAGAGGAACTGTGGTGCCTAACAAAAACTTCATCAGGTCACTCCCAAAGACATGGATGGGGGAAGGAGGGAGAATGGTGTTGAGAAAGAATGAAACTGGACAACACAGATGCATAGTTATGGTGAGTACATAACTTCTACATCTGATGTTATTTTCATTCATTCCTCAACAAAAGGGACAGAGTCCCCAGCTACAGTAACTTAGGGTGGCCCTCATGGAAGGATGGTCTGGAGAACTGCAGAACCAAATCCAGCCCTGTTTCTGGAGATGACATCCAAGTTATAATGAGCAATACAAGTATGAGAACTGGACCAAGCGACAGCTGCACAAATGTCATCAATAGAAGCTCTGGCCCAAAAAGCAGCTGATGTAGCCACTGACCTAGCTGAATCTGCTTTTCATTGTCTTAGCAAGGTTAACCTTCTTGAGCAGTAAACATGAGAGATACAATCTGTTATCCATTTGGCTACTGCAATTTTTGAAACTGGTTTTCCCAATTTGTTCTTAGCAAATGAAACAAACAATTGGTCAGTTTTCCTCTCTTTTTTAGTCCTAAGAAGATAGGAACAAAGTTGCCCATCATCTAACAGGTGAAGCATGCATTCTCCTTTATTGTCAAATTTAGGAAATAAACCTGGCAAGTTAATGACTTGTTTGAAATTCATTTCTGAGGCAACATTGGGTAAAAAGGTAGGATTAGTGCATAAGATAACTCTCTCTTTATGGAAAATAAGGTGGTTTTGGAGAGAATGCTTGAAGTTCAGAGAATCACCTCGCAGAAGTTATGACCACAAGAAAGACAGTTTTCAAAGAAAGAAATGTGAGATGTGCTTTAGCTGAGGGTTCAAAGGGTGGCTATATTAAACTTTGCAATGTAACAGTAAGATCCCAAGGTGGTCCAGGATCCTTTATGGGGGGCTAAGTAAAAAGGTGCCTTTCACAAATGCCTTACATAACTTGGACGAAGCTAAAGGATAAGCATTATCTCTGATGTGGACGTTGGAGATGGCTGCTAGCTGAACTTCGATGGTGAAAAGTTTTTATTATTATACCCTATGAATGCCATTGTTATAATGGGTGTCTGTGCCAAACATAAGCAAGAGCTTTCACCTTTTAATTAGCTTCTTCAGATCTGCCATCAGGATGTCAACGGAGTGTGGCTGTTAGTACAGTAACAGAGTGAGTGGGGGGAGGGGGCTTTAAATAAGGTACCACAATTAGGCTACAACATTTTTTTTTTATTAAAAAATTGTTTGTAGCCCTAATTATAACCTGATCTTGTTGTCTTTTAAAAACACTGCTCTCGCTTGAAGTTTGAGTGTTTAATTGGACCATAACTCACAGACCCTAGCAGGTTTCCCTGTCTGAAGCCTCAGCTGGCCATTTGTTTACTTGAATGTTGGTGGGTTTAGTACCCTAGGGTTTCGGGTTTAATGAAACACGCAGGGTTGAGCTCTGTAAAGAATCTCTTGAGTTTAAATCATTACTCATCAACTTAAGACATGTCCTATGCAAAGCAAACAAGCATGCAGTCAACATTTTCAAAGCCAGAGCTTGCTTTTACATAGGTACTGGACTGTGCTGTAAAGCCCTGTGACTTGGAGAACAGGGACAAAAGGAGTTCTGTCTTTGTTCCTTTATCTCAGAGTTTGTGTGAAAATGAAGACAGTTTACATCAAGACTGAGGGGAGTAAGGGAAAGAAATGGGTGCAGCACCCCTGTGAAAATTATTGTTTTACAGCATGTTGCACTATTCAACACACTGATTTGTTAAACTTAAAAGTTTCTTTACTTCAAATACACATACAATACTAAATCTCAAGTAAGGGAGACCCAATAATTCTTTAGAAACCCCCAACAAAGAAGGAAGAAATTAAGTGCTGAAGTTTATAAGATTGCCTCATCAACTCGCATGCAAAGAAATGAGACCACAGTTTGGAAAAGAAGTATGGCAGTAAGCAGAAGGACTTCTGCACCTTTTTGCAAGGCTCTGTAAGACAATCTAGGGAACTCGGTAATCACTGAAACCTGAAATACCACTACAAATGCCCAACATGAGGCTGCAGCAGGAACAAGGCAGAAATGGCCAAAGTGGCTGTAAAACTAAAATCCCCTAAAGTCTGTCCTGTTCCTACCCCATGGATGGTCAGAAGCTCCAGGATGGCTGTACTCAAGATGCAGGAATGATCCATGGGGGGAAAAGTTCACTGTAGAACAGTCAAGCTGGACAGAATACAAGAGAGAAACTGAAGAATATAAAGAAGTCTCTGCAGGTAACCCACAACACCAATGCCTTGAAGTTAGACCAGTACCTTATCATGTCAATTCAAGTAAGAGGAACTAGAAACCAGACATCTACATAAAAAAGACCTGGACCCGTTTTCTATACAGACAAAAATGGTCACACCTGCTTGGTACTTTACAGACAACTTAGCCAATGAAAAGCTAGAAAATGGAGGGGACAGAAATGAAAAATCTGGCTGCCAAACTTCAGCCACAAAAATCTGTAATGACATCTGTTTTTACAGATAAGCATCTTCTATAACACAAGACTACTGCAAATAGCTGGCATTAAATTACAAAAAAAAAAAAAAAAGTTATGTCTTACCATAACGTTCCATCTGTGTTCATAGGTTCATAGGTGTGTACTAGGCTAATGGCCCTGGAGCCTTTACAAGCTTAGCCCATAGGATTACCCTGGCATCGTGCCACCCAACATTAGTTCCTAGTACCTCTGTTGAGTAGAGCCACTGGAGTGATCCTCAGGGTGAATTTTCTATTTCCCATCCACTCATCAAGATCTCTCTTGAAGAGGGCCAGTGAGGTACTCTGCTTGACATGTATGGGAAGTTTATTCCATAGCATGGGCAGTCTCTGGGTATGAACCTGACCCTCCAGCATGTTCTGTTGACTGTGGTAATGAGGATGAGGTCTCTGGAGCATGTGGGCAGAGGGATAGGGATTGGGATTTCTTTAGATGCAGCATTTCTAACAGAGCTAGGTCAGACATGACATTGCAAGTCAAGCCGAGATCGCCTCTAAGTAGGCGATATGACAGAGAATAGTTGGGAGTTTTTTTGAGTCTGTCCATATAGGACAAATGTTTAAGGCCTAGGATCCTCTTTATGAGGTACTTTTGTGGCCTCTCCAGTTGTTGCAGGTGTCTAGTGAGGTACATGCCAAATGGGGCATTGTACTCTATGACTGACCGAATGAGGGAAGGGTAGAGGAAGACAATGACCTCTTTCTTCCTGGATGCAAAACCCTTAGTAATGATGTGCCACACAGAAGGACTTTCTAACCACAATGGCAATGTGGTGGTCAAAAGAGATGTTGCTGTCAACCTGTGTTGTTGATCTTCTTTCATTCATCACTGATGGGTTTGGTTCCGAGCCCTCAGAACTGAGTCGGCCTAATACCAAACTTGTGCCAGCCAAAAAACTCTCGAGCTAAGCTTTTACCCATAGTGCCCTTCTCCCTGTTACCTCAGATATAGTTTGCCCAGTATTAGTAAAGCAGAAGCCATTTCTGCACAAATGCCTTAACTCACCACTTGGACCCAAAGTACCCCCAGGAGCCTTTGGAGGGGGAAGGAGGGTGGAAGGTGATGATTGAAAGAAAATCAACAACACAGATAAAGAAGTTATGCCTTACCATAACGTTCTATCTGATGTTGTTAATCTTCTTTCCATTCATCACTGATGGGACAGAATCCCCAGCTACCTTGTGTTTCTTGGGCGGCCCTTATGGAAGAACATTCCTGAGCATCATTGAGCCAAAGGCAGCTCTCCTTCTGGAGACCACATCCAATTTGTAATGATTAATAAAAGTGTGGGGGTTAGCCCATGGGGCTGCTGCACAAATATCATCCATAGAGGCTCTCGAATGGAAGGCTGCAGAAGTTGCCATAGATCTGGTAGACTGGGCTTTCACATTCTGTGGTATAGGTTTTTTTCACAAGTGAATAGGTGCAGTGTATGCAGTCCCTCAGCCATTTAGATAAAGTCACCTTGGAGACAGAATTTCCCATTCTAGGTCCAGAGAAAGAAATTACAAGTTGGCCAGTTTTAGTAATATGCTTTGGTTCCGTCTAAATAAAACCTCAATTGTCTGTGTACATCCAAAGAATGTAGACATTATTCCTCTTTTATTAGTAAAATTTGAGAAAAATACTGGCATGTCAATTATCTGATTGATGGAAAAATCTGAAATAACTTTGGGGAGAAAGGATGGGTTTGTCCAGAGTGATACTCTGTCCTTGTGGAAGATTAAATAGAGCCTTTTAATGCATAATACCTGAAGCTCTGAAATTCAAATGGCTGACGTGATGGCTACCAGGAAAAGAGACAAGATAGAAATTTGAGGTCACACTTTGCTGCAGGTTTGAAAGGAGGTTGGGTTAAAGACTGAAGAACTAATGTGAGGTTTCATGGCTCTATAGGTTGTCTGATTAGAGGCCTAATGTGAGAGAACCCTTTAAGAAAGGTTTTGCATAACCGAAGAGAGATGAGGGGAGAATTATCCAACCTATCAGAAAGTTAGAAATAGCCGCTAGATGTACTCGTATAGTAGAAGCTGCAGCTGCATCCTCAAAAAACTTTGACAGATATTGTAAGACTGTTGTAACTGGAGCCAAGTATGTGTCTAGCCTTCTTTTCTTAGGCCAAATAGAGAATCTCTTCCATTTGTCTAGATATAGTCTTCTGGTGGATGGTTTGAGAGAGGCCAGGATAATGTCACATACAGGTGGGGGAAGATTATCCTGCCTAGCAATTAATGGAAGTGGAGAAACCAAGCTGTCAGCCTGAGACTGGACAGGTTCAGGTGACTCAACCCTTAGGGGTGAGAAATCAGGTCTGGAAAAGGGTCCAGAATCCATGGCCGACACAACAGATCAGGTCAAAGGAAGGGGAACCAAACTTGTCGAGGCCAAAAGGGGGCTATGAGGATAACTTTGCACTTCAACCAAATAGCTTTCTTTATGAATTGGAGAATCAGAGGAATGGGGGGATAGGCATACAGCAGTCCCATGGGTCAATCGTGAATCAGAGCATCCTTCAAGGACTCCACCTGTGGGGGAAATAGGGCAAAGTAGCTGCTGCATTTGTTGTTTGACGGGGAGGTGAATAAGTCACAGCAAGACTGGCCCCAACTGCTGAAAATTTTCGCTGCTACGTTGGGATTGAGGGACCACTCGTGAGGCAGGAGAATACATCTGCTCAATTTGTTTGCAATCATGCTGGAATTCCCTGGGATATGCGTTGCTATCAGAAAGCAGTTGGAAGCTATTGCCCACTGCCATATTCTCATGGCCTCTCGATACAGCGGATAGGACTTGGTTCTTCCTTGCTTGTTGATAAACCAGACTAATGACATGTTGTCTGACTGAATTGCGATTGTTCCAGAAGGAAGAACAGATTGCAATGATTGCAACGCTAACAGCACCCGTCCCAGTTCTAGAATGTAGATATGCAAGTTGGCCTCCACAGTGGAACATGTCCTTCCCTGAAAATGCCCCCCCCCCCCCCCACACACACACACACACACACCCTATCAGGGAAGCATCTGTGGTCACAATGGCCTTGCGTTGGGGAGGATGGAATGGGCGGCTCCAAAGTTCTGTCTCTAGCCTCATCCACCAAAGAAGGTCCTGTTTGCAGCAATTGGTTATCTGAATCTGAAAGCATAGAGGGTGGTGATTTGGAAACTATTGCGATAGTAGAAGCCATTGAAGTATTCACACATGTAGTTTCGCAAGAGGCACTATCAGTAATGGCAGCTGCCATGGATCCTAAAACCTGAAGAACTTCCCTTGCTGAGGCTTTGTTTTGATAGAGTATCACCCCGGAGCTGGAGCCTCAATCTTTGAGCCACACCAGACAAGAACGGGTGTCGAAGACTGCTCCAATAAACTCTATGGGCTGAGGTGGAGCAAGGTTGGATTTCTCCCAGTTTATTGTTACTCCTAAAAGTCTCAACAAGGAAAGTGTGCACTGCAGGGCTGCTACCAGAAGATGCTTAGTGGGAGCGGTAAGGAGCCAACTGTCCAAATACGGAAACACCTGGAATTCTTGCAGCCTCAAGTGAGCTGTGACCACTGCTATGCACTTTGTGAACACACTGGGGGCTGTACAGAGTCCGAACGGCAAGGCACAAAATTGGTACTGATTGGCTCCTAGCTAGAAGCAAAGACAACAACTGGAGCATTTGTCCATTTTGATGTGGTAATATACGTCCCTTAGATCTATCGAGCACATCCAATCACCTTCCCTTAGAAAAGGGAGAATGGACTGAACCGTGACCATCCAAAGTTTTGTTTGGGCAACGGACTTGTTTAAATTGCTGAGATCCAGAATTGGTCTCCAGTCCTCTATCTTTTTTGGCACCAAAAAGAATCTTGAGTAGAATCCAGATCCGCACTGGTCTCGTGGGACTATCTGGATGACTATTTTTTGACACAGCTTGTTTATTTCTGCAGCTGCTTCTTCCCTTTGACTGGATGGAACATCGGGAAGTTTTGTCGAAGTTTTGGGAAAGTGATGAGAGGAATGGTGTAGCCTCTGGTTATGATATTCTGCACCCAATGGTTGGAAGTTATTGAATGCCAGGCAGCGTGATGCAGACAGAAACGTCCCCCGACTGCTTCCAGAGGAAAGCAATCGGAACGTTCTTCAGGAGTGCTGGTAAGGCTGCCTAGAGAAAGAATCCCTGGGTCCCTGATTACGTGGACCCCCTCTGCCTCGGCAGGGGCGTCTTCCAAATTGTTACCCCCTCTGCCCCTGGGGGTATCATCGCCACTTGTGGCATGGAAAGAACCCTGAGATTTTTTGTGCCACATTTTCCTGTTCCTCTGGTTCCTGGAAAAAGAATGTGAAGGATTGGAAAAACACAGACCTACGGCAGACAGGGTCTTAGCGTCCTGCTCAAACCTGGCCAGAGTGTCTTAAACCTTGGGGCCAAAAAGGGAAGATGCTTCGTTTGGAGCATTCAGGAAGGAAGACTTGAAAGAGTCCGCTAAGTCACAGAGGCGCATCCAGGCATAGCGTCTCATAAATATGCCTGAACCCGCCGCTCTAGCCACCCCTTCAGTTGCATGTGAGAGCAAACTCATGGACGAATTGGAGATAGATTCCAGGGTTGCGAGCTGTGAGACAACTTTGTCTCTTACCTCATCAGACACCCTATCCTGCAAGTGTTCCATAGAGTTCGGAAACCAAGTCTCTTTGGAGTCTTGTAAAATATGCCAAGTAATTCAGAGACCATGTGGTAAAAGTCGCTGAAGCAAAAACTTGCTTCCCAAATCTGTCCACAGCCTGGGACTCTCTATTGGGTGGATGAACAGTATGACTCTCTTCGGCGAGATCCTTTTTCGTGGCCGCCGCCGCCACCATCATAGCATCAACTGGTAAACCTCTTGACCAATGTGGGTTTTCCTCGAGGGGGAGATAATATCTTGTCAGGTCTTTGAGGGATCGACTCAACAGAAACAGGTTTCTTCCAGGCGAACTGCACCACATGTTGTACCAGCTCATCTGCAGGCGGGGTCACCCAAGAGGTAGATGGCCGGGTACGAAAAGCCTGCAGAAACACGGACTCCTCGGAAGAAGGGTTAGCAGACTTCCAATCACCCCTCTGTTTCAACATTTCAAGGATGTCCCCAAAGGAGACATCATTAGGGGGTGACCATGGGGACCCTTCACCTTCAACAAAATCCGTATCCTCTGTCAGAGACTCTTCAGGGGAGTCTATGTGCTTCCTCTTGCACAATCTCTTCCATTAGGGCTCCTCAACGGGGGCTTCTGAGGAGGACTCAGAAGAGGGGATGCCCTGTAAAAGGGTCTCCTGCAACTTTACTGCCCGCTGTCCTGGGGTGGTGGCTTGTGTCAGCTGTAGCTCAGAAGGAAGAGAGATCTGGGGTTCCAACGTTAGTGGAATGCTTCCAGATGCAAGTGCCCTCTACATAGCTCTGAAAGCAGGTCCCCCCAAAGAGGGATGAGAGCCCGGAACAGAGGAGGGCAACCTCGGAACCAAGGTCACAACTCGCTCCGTCGAACCGGCTCCAGAGGGTGGAGCCTCAAGCAGGATTGGTGCATACAGAACTCCCGGCACCGTGGACAGAACTGCTGACACACTTAGAACCATACTGCGAGCCGAATAGCCCGCAGCCCAATTACAGGATTGAGGAAGGCCCAGTTCAGAGGGGACCGACAGCCAAAGGGACAGTCCTGGAGCCCTAGCGAGGTCCACTACAAGGGCCGAGATGGGGGGGGGGTCCAAAAATGACGGAGCTAAAGACTTTGGAACCAGTATGGTCAAAGGAGTAGAGTAGGATGGAGTCTGTGGAGAAACCAACCCAGGTCCTGCAGGTGGATGGGTCCTAGACGGAGTGGGTATCCCCTGGCTGTCAACAGCTGATCCACAAGACGCACCACATCAAACTCGGAAAGGCTCCTGGTGAATATAGTGGATATTCCTGACGTGAAATCAGGTAATTCTAGAACGGACTATACACTTGCCCTAGAAATGGATCTGTTGATGGAGAGTATCAGGTTCGTGGTGTGGAATCTATCAGCACTGATGTCTCAAGTTTGGAGACAGAAAGAAGTGGCGTCACAATTGTCATTATCAGAACAGTGGAAGGACTCTGTGCCAGAGGGGCACTCGGAGCCGGCACAGAAGGTTCAGTAGCAAACATAATCGCAGAGATAGGCATCGAAGCAGCACTCGGTGCTGAAGTTATAGTAACCTTTGGAAAATCAGTAGTTGGTGCCATAGACAGTACTGGAGCCGAAGCTGGCACCGATATAGGAACAGTCGTAGTCAGAGCGGAAGAGGTCGGTGTCGATGAGGCAAACTTATGCTCCGAATACAATTTTGGTACTTTAGACTTTACACAGGCTTGCCCTGGTCACCCGATGGTGAAGAGAAGACAGAGTGGGACCTTTTATTTTCCTTAGTTGGAAGGGATGAGACCTCTATCGCTGAAAGGACCTCTGAGAAGGGAGACTTAAGGAGGCCCTTCAGAATCAGTTTCCGCGCTCGTTCAAGGTGCGCTGACTAAAATTTTGACAAATCACACAAGAGGAATGCACTGAAAGATGGGGCACCCCCCCCCCCCAAACAATAAACACAGTCATCATGGGAATCACTGTTAGTCAGTTTTCCCTTACATGAAGTACAATGTTTAAAACGCGATGTGCCCTTTTTATCAGACATCATAAACAAAATACACACAACAAGTCAGATAGAAAACTAAGGCAGAGTTCTACTAGATTTATATCTAAATATATATCAAAGATAGGTGAAAAAGAAAGAAGAAATACTAACGATGGTATTTTAAGAAATACTACAAGGGTAGGGAGAAAGGTCCTACCACCAATGATACTTAAAATGACCAAAATGGTACAAACAGAAGGGTAAAAGGGTCTATAGATAGCGTCAAAGTTAAAGAAATATCAAAAATACCAACAAGGAATAAGAGATGGACACAACATCCAGAAAAATATCAAAAGTTTACACTTAGCTGAGAGCTTGGTTTGAACGCGGCTTTACGACTACGTGGCAAATGAGAACTGGGGTGACAGGGTGAAGGGCACTATGGGTAAAAGTTTAGCTCAAGAGTTTGGCTGGCACGAGCTTGGTATTAGGCCGACTCAGTTCCAAGGGCTCGGAACCAAACCCATCAGTGATGAATGGAAAGAAGATTAACAACATCAGATTATAGTTGTTTTCATAAAACTGTGGTTGTTTGAAATCTTGCAGCATTTAAAATGTTCAACACATGAATATGTGAGAGCTGTAAGCAGAAATTAAAATCGTTACAAATCTGGCTTCTCAAACATGCATACACTGGCACTGCTTTTAGATTAAAAAATGCATTACCTTATTTGGACATTAGCCTGTTGGCTTCAACCTGCCCCCAAAGAGAAAGTATCAAACAGAAAAAAAAAAAAAAAAAAAAGAGACCCTGGGATTCTAAAAACAGAAAAAAAAGACTGTTATATTTATGGTTTTACTTCTTAACTGTACATATCAACTGCATTCCAAGTACAGACACATCCAGATTAAGTTCTTCTACACACTGCTGTCTGTTTAAAACCACAGATTATGTACTTTCTTTGTGCAAGTTTATCACTGCTTGCACATTTGAGTTTATAAATTGCATTGCTTAATTTTATTTATTTCAACTAAAAAAAAAGCTTTATTCAATTTTAAATGCTTTTGGCTGGTAACAATATTAAGCTTTAAATGCTTAAGGCTGGTAGCTTATAAGCACAAGGGTAGCTGTTAAACTTGATGGGTTTCTCACCTGCTGTCTTCCATATTTACAAGAGCTATTGCTCAAGCTATTACTACTACAACAATATTTAACACTCAGGATATTTTAAAAGTAAAAAAGTAACTGAATTTTTAGAGTGGACCAACTACTGGCAGCATTATTGTGAAAACATGGAAGGGACACCATAGATATATAACGGAAAACAGTGTGTGTGTGTGTGTGTGTGTGTGTGTGTGTGTGTGTGTGTGTGTGTGTGTGTGTGTGTGTGTGTGTGTGTGTGAAAATCTTGGCACAAGTACAGCTGAGTAAAATAACACAGTAAATGTTTGAGTGATCACTGCCACAGTAACCTAAGTTATATGGGTTAAATCCTGCTAAGGATATAACAACCGCCACACACCCGCACCATTAGTTAGTTCAAGCTCAGGTTTGGATGCCAGGCCCTGCAGAGCTTTCACGCCAACAATGAGAGGGATGCTGAAGCCCTGTGAAGAAAAATGCTATTAAAATAAATAAATACATGCATACATACATACCTACACCTTGGCAAAAAACATACAAAAATAAGGGGATTGGAGGGAGTGGCTCATTCAAGGTGATCATTTGAACATCGATGGAAAGTTTTCTTACATAAATGTGCTACATTTTTCATTCTGATCACTGCTGTAGTAGCCTAAACCTATCTAGGTGCATTACCATAGTGGAAGGATGAGGGTTCAGGAGCCCATAGAGAATGGTTCTAGCAAAGCGTCTTTTAGACCTGGAGAAGGAATCCAGTTTATAGTGCTTTGGAAAAGTATGAACAGAGGACCAAGGTGTTGTTTCTAAAATACTTCTAGAATCAAGCCCATTCCAAAAAGCCACAGATGAAGCTAAGGGCCCGGTAGAGTGAGAATGACCCCGTTTGGAGTAGTTTAGTGGAGATGGGAGTAATCCAAAAAATAGGATGAGAAAACCTTTTGGAAACAGTCTTGTTTTAACATCGGTTGTCCTTTCTTCTTACCATTAAAAGAAATGAACAACTGATCAGAAGTTCTGAAAATTTTTGTTCTGCCAAGACAGTAGCTGAGCTTTCTGTGGACATCCAAGGTATGGAGTATCCTTTTCCCCCCACATTTTAGGCTCTGGAATGAAAGATGTCTTGACAATGTAAACTCCAACACTACTTCAGGCATAAATAACGGATTAGTTCTTAAAGAAACCCTGTATTTGTGGAAAAAGAGATGATGTTGACCCATCATAAGACCTTGAAACTCAGACACTCTTCCTGAAGAGGTCAGAGCAAGAACTAAGTCTGTTTTCCATGTCAAGAACCTCAGCTTAGCATAATGAGCTGGTTCAAATGGTGCAAAAGTTGAAGAGCTACCTGCATTCTAAGAGTATCTGTAGGCAGCTCCCCTTTCAAAAACATTTTACATGAGTCTGCAATTAAAGAGGGGGATCCCTGGGCAGAAATGTTGAAATGGCTGACAAATGAACCATGAGTGAGCAGTAAAACAGACCACAGGATAATAAGTCACACAAAAAAAAATGTATAACCAGAGAATCGCTAGCCCTGAATGGGTGTTGGTTCTTTCCTTAGCAGCAACTAGAAAGCTATTTTCCATTTGCTAATATAGGATTTTCTACTAGCAGGTTTTCTTGCTTCCATTAATACCTGTTGCACAGGATGGTAGGTATCAAACACCCCCACCTTGTGTGAGTAAATCTGATCTGTGATGAAGCTTGTGGTAATTCCCTCTAGACATTTTCAGAAGAAGAGAAAATCATTGTTACTGGAGCCGAAAGGGAGTCATGACAATGATCTTCAGGGAGTCTGTCTGAATCTTCAGAAGTACCCAGGATATCAAGTGGAAATGATTGAAAGGCATACAGGAACATTCCTGTGTAAGGAAAAGAAAGAGCATGCGTCTTCCAGATCTTCTTCCATAGAGTCATGGAGCAGAAGTGTGGAAACAAAAAGATCAACTTGAGGTACTTTCCACAGATGGATTAAATCTTGGAAGACCTTTTAATTCAATTTCTATCATGAGGGTCATCCTGGTCCTGCTCAGCTTGTGCACCATGCAATTTCACTCTGACAGCAAGTAAGATGCCTGTAGAGTGAGACTGTGTTGAAAAGCTATATTCCAGGCTACCATAGCTAGTCCTGCCCAAACAGTAAGATCTATACTGCTTGTTTATGTACCACATCACTGCAGTGTTCTATAAACACTTGTAGAGGTCCTGGGACAACAGGTGATTGAGAGTTGAGAGCATTTATAAGAGTAAACATCCCTTTTATGTTTGTGTTGTGATCCGTCTCTGTTTTGTTACAAAGACCCTGCACTTTTATTCCCATTAGCACTGCTCCCCAAGCAAATTCTGATGCATCTGTTGTGACTGACTTTGTTGGAGCAGGAGGAGAGAACAGGAGACCTGGATTCTGAGAAGTCTCCACCATATAATCTCCCTTTTCACAAATCCCAAAACTGAAATTAGAAAAGTCATGGGTTGTTGATGATGGAGTCATAGAGATTTCCGGTACCACTGAACATTCTCATGTGGAGCCTTACAAGAAGTATCAAGAGTATCACAGATACCATGAGACACAGAATCCTGAGGAATTCCCCTGCTGAGATGGAAATCTGAGTGGAAAACCTCAAGCACAGATCCAAATTTGGATCTATGTTTTTTCCTATGGAAGAAAAACTCTTCAAACTAAGGTGTCCAACAGGCACTTCAGAAAAACAATATCATAAGGAGTAAGAGAAGACTTCTTAATGTGCTCTTGGAATCCCAGCTTGTATACGAGATCCCTTACCTCAAGTGAGAGATTCCTGACACCTTGAAAAAAGACTCTGCAGAGATAAGCAAGTCTTCTAAATAAGGAAAAATGTGAATACCTTGCACTCTGCAGTAGGCTACTACAGCAGCCAGAAACTTTATGAGCGCCCTTACAGCAAAGGACAGCCCAAAGGGTATGGCAGAGAAAGTACAGTTGTGTAAGTTCTTACCATAACAGTAGACATCCTTCTCTTCATTGTTGCAGTATTCATCAGATTAGGGATTCCCTACCAAGGGCACCCTGACGTCCAGCCAGTATACCAAAGCCTTTAGGTTTCCTTAAGGTACGCCGTAGGTCACACGTATGCTCCTTACATAGAGTATGGCATAAAGGTGATGTCTGAACATATCATCCTCAGAAATAAGAGCCCCAGTAGGAACGCCAATCCAAGGCAGAAACAGGTAATCAGTACATCCAGAAGAGAAATGGACTAGGGGCAGAGGAAGGAAATGAATACTGCAACAGTGAAGAGAAGGACATCTACCTTTATGGTAAGATTTTACACAACTGTACTAAGTCCTTCCATTTCACTGTTGCAGTATTCATTACATTAAGGAGAGTGCCAAAGCTCAAGAAGAAACTTGGAAGGAGGAAGGACCAGCAGTGCCCTCTAGGAAGCCATGAAGGATGGTCCTAGCAAAACCAGTTCTAGCTCTGGAGATTCCATCCAACGTGCTTGGTAATTGTATGCAGTGAAGTCCCGCTAGCTGCCTCAAGAATAGTGTTTGCATCCAAACCCTTGAAAAAAAGCACCAGAAAAAGCCACACACTAGTACAATGAGCCTTAGCAGGACAAGGAAGCCTCTTACCATTAAAAGAATAACAAAAGGAAATGGCTTTAGAGATCCAAGAAGAAATAGTTTGCTTGGAGACAGCTAATCCTAAGGACTTAGAATGAAATGAAAAAAGAGAGCTGATCAGATTTCCTAACAGTCTTAGTCTTATCCAAATAAAATCCGAGTTGTTTATGCACATCCAAAGTGTGCAGCACCTACTCACTGGTAGATTGTGAAGAAGGGAAAAAAGTGGGCAAATGAAAAGATTAATTATGGGACAACTCATTCACCACGTTGGGCATAAAAGGAGGATTAGTACGCAAGGACACCCTGCCCTTATGAAACACCACAAAAAGAAGGGCAAGCCATAAGGGCTTGAAGCTCAGACATCCATCTGGCAGAAGTACGGGCTAACAAAAGAACAGTCTTCCAAGAGCAGTATAGTGCAAGGATGTTGAAGCAGCAGGCTCGAAAGGAGCCTGAATCAATTTCTCCAAAACAAAATTAACATCCCAGGGAAGAGGAACAGGCTTCCTGGGAGGCCCAATTTGAAAGACACATTTTAGGAATTGTTTAACCTCAAATCTAAAAGCTAGAGAAGGAGATAAAGGCAGACAAGCAAGATAGCTGATAAGAGGGTTTCAACAGAAGAATAACCAACCCAGCATTGAGCAATTCATACATAAAGAACCAAAGGAACATGCACAGAAAATGGATCCAGATTATAAGAAACACACCAAACAGGAAACCTCTTCCATTTGGATAAGTAGGATTTCCTAATACTGAGTTTCCTGACCTCCTGCAAAACCCTAAGCATGTCCTCAGAAAAATGGTGTCTATGTGGAATCAAAATGCTATCACCCACAGTGTCAGTTGAAGAGTAGACTGGTGGGGATGGATGAGAGATCCCTTGTCTTGTGTGAATAGATCCACCCTGTGAGGTAACTTGTGATAATTGCCCTTGACTAAATGCAGAAGAAGAGGGAACCAATGCTGTCTCCGCTAAAAGGGAGTCACCAAAAAGATTTTGGGAGCATCCTGTTCAATTTTAAACGGGACTTTTGCAATGAGGGGAAAGGGAGGGACAGCATAAAGAAACATCTCCTTCCAAGAAAAAGACAGAGCGTCCACGTTCCAAACCAGAGGACCTGGGACTCTGGCACAAAACAGAGAAAAGTGTCTGTTCAGAGGACAGGCAAATAGGTCAATTTCAGGAATACCCCACTGGTGGACAATGTCCAGAAATGCATCCCTGTGAAGCATCCATTCGTGGGATTGAGGTAAGGACTTGCTCAGAATGTCTGCTACAATGTTTTAACCTGACGGAATATAAAATGGCTGAGGAGTCGCTTGATACTGGACAGCAAGATCCCACAACAGCAGTGCCAACTGGCAAAGAAGATAAGATCTTGTTCTCCCCATTTGCTTACAAACCACATCATTGTGGTACTGTCTGCAAATACCTTGAGAGGTCCTGGTGGCGGGGGGGGGGGTGGGGGTGGGGGGGGTACAGGATGAAAAACCTGAACAGCCGACAGAACAGTCTCATCTCTGACACTGAAGGTGTTAACACATGCCCTGCAACTTAAAGGAGCCAAAAGCTGCTCCCCATCCCATGTCTTAAGCTTTTGTGAACAGCTCCTGAAAGGGAAGAGAGGGTTACAAAGGGAGTTCTGGATTTGGAGACAACTCCTGGATCCACCAGTGAAGTTCCTTCTTGAGACAAAGTAGAAGAGGAACTACAAATTCTAAGGGATGTGCATGTTGAAGCCAAACTGACGTCAGGAACCAATGAAACTTCCTAATGTGGAGTTTGATCACAGGGAGCACAGGGGTGGTGGATGCCATGAATCCTAGAGCTCTCAGAAACTCCCTGGCTGTAATGCAGGCCAGAGAAAGAAGAGTGTAAAAGAAGGAAATGAGAGACAACACACCTTGGGAGAAGGCAGGGATGCCAGCATAAGCACCATCTGAATCCTGGAACCCAGAAAAACATGGTTCTGAAAAGGAGTAAGAAAAGGCTTTTTGTGGTTTATTGTGAATGCCAGGCTCTGTAGAAGAGAAATGGCAAAATAAAGATTTTGCAACAGAATCTCTGGAGAGGATACCTGAAACAGAGGTCGTCCAACTAAGGAAATACTTGGATCCCCTGATTCCTGCAAAAGCAATCACAGGAGCAAGGCATTTGGTGAATACCCTTGAGGCAGTAGAAAGGCCAAAGGGCACAGCAGAGAACTGAAAATGCCAGGAAGCAACAGAGAAATGTGAAAACTTCCTGAAAGGGGATGGATCAGAATATGGAGACAAGCATCCTTGTGGTCCAGAGATACCATATAAGCTTGAGGAAGCAAAAGAGGGAACAAAGTCTGAAGGGACAACATTTGAAAAGAGGGCACCTTCAGAAAAGTGTTTAGATGAGAATGGTCTAGAACTAGTCTCCAAGTATCCTCTTTTCTGGGCACTAGAAACATTCTTAAGTAAAACCCCTTCACCCTTTGGGACACAGGTACCAACTGAATAGTACCCAGAGTCAAAAGATCTTGAAGAACCTGTGGGGAAAAAAGGAAGTTGTTCTCTAGGATTTTGAGGAATGCCCATAAAAGGTTGATGGGATTTCTACACCATGAAGTAACTCTGAGAAATGACAGACAGAACCCAAGAATCCTGAGTAATCTGAAGCCAAACAGGAAGAGAAACAGAAAGGCGAAGAGAAAAAGGAATGTAACTGGGAAGAGACTGACAGTCACACAGCACCTGGTTTATCAGTAAAGGGAGATTTCTGAGTCCCTGAAGTTTGAGTAGCCTTAGCAGGAGCAGCCTGCTTGGGACTCGCTTTACTCTTAGAAGGACTGCGAGATTGCCTGTAAACAAAGGCTGGCTTATTAGGGTAGTTT